>NW_026602829.1:0-10611 GCF_029448725.1 Salvelinus fontinalis
CAGACGGACACACACGTTCATTTTCTGATTATGAAATATTCTTATCACAGATGCTGAGTGTGAGGTTCCAGAGGTTCCATCCACTTCCCCACTCAAGGAGGACCTGACAACCACACTGGCCCCTGCTCCCCAGGAGTGCCAGTCCCGTAAACGCCCTCTCTTAGTCAGGGTGTTACGAGCTATCTCCAGAGCCATCTCCAAACCATTCAGAGGAGCTTTTGGGAAGAAGAATTAGCCAAATGCCTGATTTTATTACTATTTTAATCAGAGTCTTTATTTAATAAAACATTACTGCATTGATTTCTGTCTATAGTAGTCTTACTGTTTGTGCAAGATAATGGTAAAGTACTTCAAACCACATAGTCAAACGTATTTATAGTGAAGCACTTCATAAATGTTTTATTTTATTTATCCTTCATTTAACTAGGCAAGTCAGTTAAGAACAAATTATTATTTACAATGACGGCCTACCCCGGCAGAACCTGGATGGATAAGATGAACAGAGAACACTTTGTAACGCTTTCTATGAAGCCCATATCTATAATGCATACACTCAAGTTTACTCATCATTGGGAAAGGTAGGCCAAACGGCCTTTACTCATCATTGGGAAAGGTAGGCCAAACGGCCTTTACTTATCATTGGGAAAGGTAGGCCAAACGGCCTTTACTTATCATTGGGAAAGGTAGGCCAAACGGTCTTTACTTATCATTGGGAAAGGTAGGCCAAACGGTCTTTACTTAACATTGGGAAAGGTAGGCCAAGCGGTCTTTACTCATCATTGGGAAAGGTAGGCCAAGCGGCCTTTACTTATCATTGGGAAAGGTAGGCCAAACGGACTTTACTCATCATTGGGAAAGGTAGGCCAAACGGTCTTTACTTATCATTGGGAAAGGTAGGCCAAGCGGCCTTTACCTATCATTGGGAAAGGTAGGCCAAACGGCCTTTACTCATCATTGGGAAAGGTAGGCCAAGCGGTCTTTACTCATCAATTCTATTCCAAGAAGGCGTAGCAGTCGGACGTGTGTTTGTCTTGTCTTGTCCCGCGTAAATAGTCTTCGTATTTTTTGTATACATTTCGTATATATTTTAATTTCACTTTCCATCTTGGAACTGAATATACATTCCCGCAACCCGCCTCACCCAATGTGGTACGGATCTGCTATTTTTTATACTTTAGAACCGTACCCCCAATCAGAAGCTAGCCAGATAACTAGCTACTAGCTAGTAGTCAGTTAGCCACTGCTGCGGTCTTCGCCCTTAACTCGGACACCAGCCAGCTTCAGCTCGGGCAAATACCTGCCAGTCTGCAGGCGCGATATCAACCCAGAGAATATAGGACTGCTTTTTCTCTACCACATCACCGGATTCCTGACGCAAGCTCTGGACAATTACACCGGATCATCGTCGCTAGCTAGCTGCAACCAGGTGGCTACTACTGGCTAATACCTCTGTCCCGAAACAAGCACCAGTTAGCCTTGAGCTAGCCTCGAGCTAGGCCCATCTGCCGGCTAGCCGAAGAGGCCTACCAGCGAATTATTGGGCTACAATACCTCTTTTGCCAATTGGACTGGACCCTTTATTGCCGACACGGAGCCCCGCCGATCCATCACGACTGGTCTGCCGACGTAATTGTCCGAGGTGGTTTCAACAGGCTTTTCCATTGCGACGTTTCTGAATACCCATCTGCTAATTATTAGCTGTCTTATCGGCTGCTATCTAAATAAATATACCGGACAATTTTTTTTTTCTTTTTTTCTGGGTCACTATATCTATTTTGCCAATTGGATCGATCCCCTCTACCACACGGAACCCCACTAATCTACCGACGGAAACGAACGAGGTGACAAAAATAAATAAAAATAAAAAATAAATAAAACCGACCTCCATCCTATGTTATCTTGCTACCGATAGCCAGCTACCCGGCCAGCTGTCTGGATCGCCGTGCCCCCAACCAACCTCTACTCACTGGACCCTTATGATCACTCGATTAAGCATGCCTCTCCTTAATGTAAATATGCCTTGTCCATTGCTGTTCTGGTTAGTGTTTATTGGCTTATTTCACTGTAGAGCCTCTAGCCCTGCTCACTATATATCCAACCTCTCAGTTCCACCACCCACATATGCGATGACATCACCTGGTTTCAATGATGTTTCTAGAGACTATATCTCTCTCATCATCACCCATTACCTAGGTTTACCTCCACTGTATTCACATCCTACCATACGTTTGTCTGTACATTATTCCTTGAAGCTATTTTATCGCCCCCAGAAACTTCCTTTTACTCTCTGTTCTAGACGTTCCAAACGACCAATTCTCATAGCTTTTAGCCGTACCCTTATCCTACTCCTCCTCTGTTCCTCTGGTGATGTAGAGGTGAATCCAGGCCCTGCAGTACCTAGCTCCACTCCTATTCCCCAGGCGCTCTCTTTTGATGACTTCTGTAACCGTAATAGCCTTGGTTTCATGCATGTTAACATTAGAAGCCTCCTGCCTAAGTTTGTTTTGTTCACTGCTTTAGCACACTCTGCCAACCCAGATGTTTTAGCCGTGTCTGAATCCTGGCTTAGGAAGACCACCAAAAATTCTGACATTTTCATCCCTAACTACAAGATTTTCAGACAAGATAGAACGGCCAAAGGGGGCGGTGTTGCAATCTACTGCAAGGATTGCCTGCAGAGTTCTGTTTTACTATCCAGGTCTGTTCCGAAACAATTTGAACTCCTACTTTTAAAAATCCACCTCTCTAAAAACAAGTCTCTCACTGTTGCCGCCTGCTATAGACCACCCTCTGCCCCCAGCTGTGCTCTGGACACCATATGTGAACTGATTGCCCCCCATCTATCTTCAGAGCTTGTGCTGCTAGGCGACCTAAATTGGAACATGCTTAACACCCCAGCCATCCTACAATCTAAGGTTGATGCCCTCAATCTCACACAAATTATCAATGAACCTACCAGGTATCACCCCAATTCCGTAAACACGGGTACCCTCATAGACATCATCCTAACCAACTTGCCCTCCAAATACACCTCTGCTGTTTTCAACCAAGATCTCAGCGATCACTGCCTCATTGCCTGTATCCGTAATGGGTCAGCGATCAAACGACCTCCACTCATCACTGTCAAACGCTCCCTGAAACACTTCAGCGAGCAGGCCTTTCTAATCGACCTGGCCGAGGTATCCTGGAAGGATATTGATCTCATCCCGTCAGTAGAGGATGCCTGGATATTTTTAAAAAATGCCTTCCTCACCATCTTGAATAAGCATGCCCCATTCAAGAAATTTAGAACCAGGAACAGATATAGCCCTTGGTTCTCTCCTGACCTGACTGCCCTTAACCAACAGAAAAACATCCTATGGCGTTCTGCATTAGCATCGAACAGCCCCCGTGATATGCAACTTTTCAGGGAAGCTAGAAACCAGTATACACAGGCAGTTAGAAAAGCCAAGGCTAGCTTTTTCAAGCAGAAATTTGCTTCCTGCAACACAAACTCAAAAAAGTTCTGGGACACTGTAAAGTCCATGGAGAATGAGAACACCTCCTCCCAGCTTCCAACTGCACTGAAGATAGGAAATACTGTCACCACCGACAAATCCATTATAATTGAGAATTTCAATAAGCATTTTTCTACGGCTGGCCATGCTTTCCACCTGGCTACCCCTACCCCGGTCAACAGCACTGCCCTCCCCTCTGCTACTCGCCCAAGCCTTCCCCATTTCTCTTTCTCCCAAATACAGTCAGCTGATGTTCTGAAAGAGCTGCAAAATCTGGACCCTTACAAATCAGCCGGGCTAGATAATCTGGACCCTTTCTTTCTAAAACTATCTGCTGAAATTGTTGCCACCCCTATTACCAGCCTTTTCAACCTCTCTTTCGTGTCGTCTGAGATTCCCAAAGATTGGAAAGCAGCTGCGGTTATCCCCCTCTTCAAAGGGGGAGACACTCTAGACCCAAACTGCTACAGACCTATATCTATCCTACCCTGCCTTTCTAAGGTCTTCGAAAGCCAAGTCAACAAACAGATTACCGACCATCTCGAATCCCACCATACCTTCTCCGCTATGCAATCTGGTTTCAGAGCTGGTCATGGGTGCACCTCAGCCACGCTCAAGGTCATAAACGATATCTTAACCGCTATCGATAGGAAACGGTACTGTGCAGCCATATTCATTGACCTGGCCAAGGCTTTTGACTCTGTCAATCACCACATCCTCATCGGCAGACTCGACAGCCTTGGTTTCTCTAATGATTGCCTCGCCTGGTTCACCAACTACTTCTCTGATCGAGTTCAGTGTGTCAAATCGGAGGGTCTGTTGTCCGGACCTCTGGCAGTCTCTATGGGGGTGCCACAGGGTTCAATTCTTGGACCGACTCTCTTCTCTGTATACATCAATGATGTCGCTCTTGCTGCTGGTGAGTCTCTGATCCACCTCTACGCAGACGACACTATTCTGTATACTTCTGGCCCTTCTCTTGACACTGTGTTAACAACCCTCCAGGCGAGCTTCAATGCCATACAACTCTCCTTCCGTGGCCTCCAATTGCTCTTAAATACAAGTAAAACTAAATGCATGCTCTTCAACCGATCGCTGCCTGCACCTGCCCGCCTGTCCAGCATCACTACTCTGGACGGCTCTGACTTAGAATATGTGGACAACTACAAATACCTAGGTGTCTGGTTAGACTGTAAACTCTCCTTCCAGACTCACATCAAGCATCTCCAATCCAAAGTTAAATCTAGAATCGGCTTCCTATTCCGCAACAAAGCATCCTTCACTCATATTGCCAAACATACCCTTGTAAAACTGACCATCCTACCAATCCTCGACTTCGGTGATGTCATTTACAAAATAGCCTCCAAAACCCTACTCAATAAATTGGATGCAGTCTATCACAGTGCCATCCGTTTTGTCACCAAAGCCCCATATACTACCCACCACTGCGACCTGTACGCTCTCGTTGGCTGGCCCTCGCTTCACACTCGTCGCCAAACCCACTGGCTCCAGGTCATCTACAAGACCCTGCTAGGTAAAGTCCCCCCTTATCTCAGCTCGCTGGTCACCATAGCAACGCCCACCCGTAGCACGCGCTCCAGCAGGTATATCTCTCTGGTCACCCCCAAAACCAATTCTTCCTTTGGCCGCCTCTCCTTCCAGTTCTCTGCTGCCAATGACTGGAACGAACTACAAAAATCTCTGAAACTGGAAACACTTATCTCCCTCACTAGCTTTAAGCACCAGCTTTCAGAGCAGCTCATAGATTACTGCACCTGTACATAGCCCATCTATAATTTAGCCCAAACAACTACCTCTTTACCTACTGTATTTATTTATTTTGCTCCTTTGCACCCCATTATTTCTATCTCTACTTTGCACCTTCTTCCACTGCAAACCAACCATTCCAGTGTTATTTTTTTTTACTTGCTATATTGTATTTACTTCGCCACCATGGCCTTTTTATATATATTTTTAATTTTTTTTATTTATATATATATTTTGTTTGCCTTCACCTCCCTTATCTCACCTCACTTGCTCATATTGTATATAGACTTATTTTCACTGTATTATTGACTGTATGTTTGTTTTACTCCATGTGTAACTATGTGTTGTTGTATGTGTCGAACTGCTTTGCTTTATCTTGGCCAGGTCGCAATTGTAAATGAGAACGTGTTCTCAATTTGCCTACCTGGTTAAATAAAGGTGAAATAAATAAATAAATAAAAAATTGGGAAAGGTAGGCCAAGCGGTCTTTACTCATTATTGGGAAAGGTAGGCCAAACGGCCTTTACTCATCATTGGGAAAGGTAGGCCAAGCGGTCTTTACTCATCATTGGGAAAGGTAGGCCAAGCGGTATTTACTCATCATTGGGAAAGGTAGGCCAAACGGTCTTTACTCATCATTGGGAAAGGTAGGCCAAGCGGTCTTTACTCATTATTGGGAAAGGTAGGCCAAACGGCCTTTACTCATCATTGGGAAAGGTAGGCCAAGCGGTCTTTACTCATCATTGGGAACGGTAGGCCAAGCGGTCTTTACTCATCATTGGGAAAGGTAGGCCAAGCGGTCTTTACTCATCATTGGGAAAGGTAGGCCAAGCGGTCTTTACTCATCATTGGGAAAGGTAGGCCAAGCGGTCTTTACTCATCATTGGGAACGGTAGGCCAAGCGGTCTTTACTCATCATTGGGAAAGGTAGGCCAAGCGGTCTTTACTCATCATTGGGAACGGTAGGCCAAGCGGTCTTTACTCATCATTGGGAAAGGTAGGCCAAACAGCCTTTACTCATCATTGGGAAAGGTAGGCCAAGCGGTCTTTACTCATCATTGGGAAAGGTAGGCCAAGCGGTCTTTACTTATCATTGGGAAAGGTAGGCCAAACAGCCTTTACTCATCATTGGGAAAGGTAGGCCAAGCGGTCTTTACTCATCATTGGGAAAGGTAGGCCAAACGGTCTTTACTCATCATTGGGAAAGGTAGGATGTGTTCTGGACACATCCTTTCTGTGCTCCAGCAATTTAAGAACAGATGCCTTCTTCTATCAGCCGTATGCACCTTGTTCAGTATCTGTCACTTTACAGTACTGTAGTTCATGATCTGGTTCTACTTACTTTATGACATTCCTCCTCGTTCTTATAGGCTGGATTAGGCTTAGTCTCAAAATAAGACCGGTTTAAAATAGTTTTAGCCTGTTAAAGCAGGGTTTCCCAAACCTTTCTTTTTCAAGGTGAAGGGGGAGGTTCGGACAGAGCTAAAGGACGTCCATTTTTTTTGCACTGATCACAGACGTGGTCTAGTGTAAATATGACTTCTTACATGAGCCTGACAGTGAATCTCACGAAAGACTGAACACTATCTCAGGCTAACATAGTTTGGAAAGCAATTGGCTATTGCTTCAAAGAGAAGACAATGAAAAGACTAATCTGTCTTTTAGTTATCAAAATTCTCAACTTAATTTAGCGAACAGTATTTTTGCCATTGGCTATATCCCCGGTGAGTGTGCATATTCACTTTCTTTATCCCTGAGTCAGTGCCACTTGAAAGTCATATTGAACAAGATTCTGCTAATCTCTATAGTCATATAAAGTGTAGTAGAATTGCATGATAAAAAATATTTTAACAAGGGGGGGGGGAAATCCTGCAAAGACATATCTGACATAGCCTAGCCTAGCCTTACTCCACCACGCGCTGCATTGAACAGACGTTTTTTGAGGAGGTTGGGACCAGTGTGTTGGGACCAGGGGGTTGGGACCAGTGTGTTGGGACCAGGGGGTTGGGACCAGGGGGTTGGGACCAGGGGGCTGGGACCAGTGTGTTGGGACCAGGGGGTTGGGACCAGGAGGTTGGGACCAGGGGGTTGGGACCAGGGGGTTGGGACCAGTGTGTTGGGACCAGGGGGTTGGGACCAGTGTGTTGGGACCAGGGGGTTTTCATAACCAAGTAATGAAGAGATGGAGATTGGATCCAGAGGGTTGGATCCAGGAGGTTGGAGCCAGGGGGTTGGGACCCAGTGTGTCGGGACACAGTGTGTTGGGTCAGGGGGTTTTCCAAACCAAGTGACCTGATCAGGAATGTATTGTCTCTCTCTCTATCAACATGTTAAATGTGCAACCAGAGGAAAAGAAACTCTGGACCACCTTTACTCCATATTCAATGATGCATACAAACCTCTCCCTCGCTCTCCATTTGGCTAATCTGACCATATTTCTATTTTCCGGATTCCTGCTTTCAAGCAACAATTAAAGCAGGAAGCACCAGTGACTAGATCAATAAAAAAGTGGTCAGATGAGGCCGATGCTAAACTACAGGACTATTTTGCTAGCACAGACTGGAATATTTTCCGGGATTCTTCCGATGGCATTGAGGATTACACCACACTGGCTTCATCAATAAGTGCATCGATGACGTCATCCCCACAGTGACTATACGTACATAACCCAACCAGAAGTCATGGATTACAGGCAAAATCCAACCTTAGCTAAAAGGGTAGAGCTGCCGCTTTCAAGGAGCGGGACTGTAACCTGGAAGCTTATAAGAAATCCCGCTATGCCCTCCGACGAACCATCAACCAGGCAAAGCATCAATACAGGACAAAGATCACATCATACTACACCAGCTCCGATGCTGGTCGGATGTGGCAGGGCTTGCAAACTATTACAGACTACAAAGGGAAGCACAGCCGAGAGCAGCCCAGTGATACGAGCCTACCAGACGAGCTAAATTATTTATATGCTCGCTTCGAAGCAAGTAACACTGTAACATGCATGAGAGCACCAGCTGTTCCGGACTACTGTGTGATCACATTCTCCGCAGCTGATGTGAGTAAGACCTTTAAACAGGTCAACATTCACAAGGCCACAGGGCCAGACGGATTACCAGGATGTGTACCCGAGCATGCGCTGACCAACTGGCAAGCATCTTCACTGACATTTTCAACCTCTCCCTGTCTGAGTCTGTAATACCAACATGTTTCAAGCATTGCACCATGGTCCCTGTGCCCAAGAAGACTAAGTAACCTGCCTAAATAACTACCGACCCGTAGCACTTACGTCTGTGTTTTTGAAAGGCTGGTCATGGCTCACATAAATATACCATTATCCTAGAAACCCTAAACCTACTCCAATTTGCATACCGCCCCAACAGATCCACAGATGATGCAATCTCTATGGCACTCCACACTGCCCTTTCACACCTGGACAAAAGGAACACCTATGTGAGAATGCTATTCATTGACTACAGCTCAGCGTTCAACACCATAGTGCACTCAAAGTTCATCACTGTCAATCAATGAAATGTATTTATAAAGCCCTTCTTACATCAACTGATGTCACAAAGTGCTGTACAGAAACCCAGCCTAAAACCCCAAACAGCAAGCAATGCAGGTGTAGAAGCACGGTAGCTAGGACAAACTCCCTAGGAAGGCCAAAACCTAGGAAGAAACCTAGAGAGGAACCAGGCTATGAGGGGTGGCCAGTCCTCTTCTGGCTGTGCCGGGTGGAGATTATAACAGAACATGGGCAAGATGTTCAAAAGTTCATAGATGACCAGCAGGGTCAGATAATAACAATCACAGTGGTTGTAGAGGGTGAAACAGGTCAGCACCTCAGGAGTAAATGTCATTTGGCTTTTTATAGCCGATCATTCAGAGTATCTCTACTGCTTCTGCTGTCTCTAGAGAGTTGAAAACAGCAGGTCTGGGACAAGGTAGCACGTCCAGTGAACAGGTCGGGGTTCCATAGCCGCAGGCAGAACAGTTGAGACTTGAGCAGCAGCATGGCCAGGTGGCCTGGGGACAGCAAGGAGTCATCAGGCCAGGTAGTCTTGAGGCATGTCCTCCTCCGAGAGAGAGAGAAACAGAGAGAATTAGAGAGCATACTTAAATTCACACAGGACACCGGATAAGACAGAAGAAATACGCCAGATATAACAGACTGACCCTAGCCCCCCGACACATAAACTACTGCAGCATAAATACTGGAGGCTGAGACAGGAGGGGTCGGGAAACACTGTGGTCCCATCAGAAGATACCCCCGGACAGGGCCAAACAGGCAGGATATAACCACACCCACTTTGCCAAAGCACAGCCCCCACACCACTAGAGGGATACCTTCAACCACCAACTTACTATCCTGAGACAAGGCCGAGTATCTCCAGTATCTCCAATCTCCAGATCCAGAAATTTGGGAATCCTGTAGAAAGGAGATTGCGTCTCTTCCCTCCACGACCTCCGGGAAACCTTGAAGTCTCAAATTCGAGTGCCTTTGGAAATGTTCATAATAATCACATTTCTCCTCGAGTTTAGCGATGGAGTCTTCCAACTTCTTGTATTTTTGGTCCACTTCCTCACGGACGTCCAGGATGGCAGCCTGGTGGTCAGCATGGTCTTTTTCTAACTTTGTCACTCGTCCATTTGGGACTTTATGATCTTCGTGGAGTTTATCGACCAGTGCATCAATTTTGCTGAGGGGTTCAGAAAGTGTCTCTTGGATTTATTTTTGTTATACCCTTGTCCATCTCCATTCTGAACCATGCTGGTGCTTCTTCCCGAGCTAGCATCCGCCGAGGCCGATGAAGGGCTGTCAGAGAGGGGCATTTTTCCATGCCTCGTCTGAGGCTTTGACATATTTGGCATATTTTGTTTTGGCGATACAATAAATGTTTTAACTTCCAACGCACTATTAACGAACAGTTTAACAATGTCAAAATGCCTTAAAACTGTTTGAAAGTTCGAGGACACTACGCAGATGCGTCTTGTTAGAGCTTCGCCATTGGCGGAAGTCTCTCTCATATCATCATGCTTAACAGTCATCGTCCAACAAGTCTTCTACTATTGTTCTTCTCCATTTCATGCACAACACATTGGAGGGACACTTCACATATGTAGTGGGTGTACTTTCCATGTTACAGTATTTCTTTTATAACATTTATAATGACTACATAACTAACAAAACAACATTAGTGTTCTTTAGATCACCTCTGACCATTCCCCACGTTTTATGTTAGATATATAATTCCAGTAGTTGCTTCTGAACGTGTTAGAATTTCGTCGGGAAAAAGTATTCTTGAAACAAAGCAAAAGGGTGTCAGTTGTTAACCTCCACCAGTTCCCTCCTCCC
>NW_026602830.1:0-10568 GCF_029448725.1 Salvelinus fontinalis
TAAGGGAGACTAGACATCTACCACACCACTACCACTATCAGATTAGAGCCATAAGGGAGACTAGACATCTACCACCCCACTACCTCTATCAAATTAGAGCCATAAGGGAGACTAGACATCTACCACCCCACTACCACTATCAAATTAGAGCCATAAGGGAGACTAGACATCTACCACCCCACTACCACTATCAAATTAGAGCCATAAGGGAGACTAGACATCTACCACCCCACTATCACTATCAGATTAGAGCCATAAGGGAGACTTGACATCTACCACCCCACTACCACTACCAGATTAGAGCCATAAGGGAGACTTGACATCTACCTCCCCACTACCACTATCAGATTAGAGATACAAGGGAGACTAGACATCTACCACTATCAGATTAGAGATACAAGGGAGACTAGACATCTACCACTAACAGATTAGAGCCACAAGGGAGACTAGACATCTACCACCCCACTACCACTATCAGATTAGAGATACAAGGGAGACTAGACATCTACCACTATCAGATTAGAGCCACAAGGAAGTCTTGACATCTACCACCCCATTACCACAATCAGATTAGAGCCATAAGGGAGACTAGACATCTACCACCCCACTACCACTATCAGATTAGAGCCATAAGGGAGACTAAACATCTACCACCCCAGTATCAGATTAGAGCCATAAGGGAGACTAGACATCTACCACCCCACTACCACTATCAAATTAGAGCCATGAGGGAGACTAGACATCTACCACCCCACTATCAAATTAGAGCCATAAGGGAGTCTAGACATCTACCACCGCACTACCACTATCAGATTAGAGCCATAAGGGAGACTAGACATATTCCTCCCCACTACCACTATCAGATTAGAGCTATAAGGGAGACTAGACATCTACCACCCCACTACCACTATCAAATTAGAGCCATAGGGCAGACTAGATATCTACCACCCCACTCCCACTACCAGATTAGAGCCACAAGGGAGACTAGACATCTACCACCCCACTACCACTATCAAATTAGAGCCATAAGGGAGACTAGACATCTACCACCCCACTACCACTATCAGATTAGAGCCATAAGGGAGACTAGACATCTACCACCCCACTACCACTATCAAATTAGAGCCATAAGGGAGACTAGACATCTACCACACCACTACCACTATCAGATTAGAGCCATAAGGGAGACTAGACATCTACCACCCCACTACCTCTATCAAATTAGAGCCATAAGGGAGACTAGACATCTACCACCCCACTACCACTATCAAATTAGAGCCATAAGGGAGACTAGACATCTACCACCCCACTACCACTATCAAATTAGAGCCATAAGGGAGACTAGACATCTACCACCCCACTATCACTATCAGATTAGAGCCATAAGGGAGACTTGACATCTACCACCCCACTACCACTACCAGATTAGAGCCATAAGGGAGACTTGACATCTACCTCCCCACTACCACTATCAGATTAGAGATACAAGGGAGACTAGACATCTACCACTATCAGATTAGAGATACAAGGGAGACTAGACATCTACCACTAACAGATTAGAGCCACAAGGGAGACTAGACATCTACCACCCCACTACCACTATCAGATTAGAGATACAAGGGAGACTAGACATCTACCACTATCAGATTAGAGCCACAAGGAAGACTAGACATCTACCACCCCATTACCACAATCAGATTAGAGCCATAAGGGAGACTAGACATCTACCACCCCACTACCACTATCAGATTAGAGCCATAAGGGAGACTAAACATCTACCACCCCAGTATCAGATTAGAGCCATAAGGGAGACTAGACATCTACCACCCCACTACCACTATCAAATTAGAGCCATGAGGGAGACTAGACATCTACCACCCCACTATCAAATTAGAGCCATAAGGGAGTCTAGACATCTACCACCGCACTACCACTATCAGATTAGAGCCATAAGGGAGACTAGACATATTCCTCCCCACTACCACTATCAGATTAGAGCTATAAGGGAGACTAGACATCTACCACCCCACTACCACTATCAAATTAGAGCCATAGGGCAGACTAGATATCTACCACCCCACTCCCACTACCAGATTAGAGCCACAAGGGAGACTAGACATCTACCACCCCACTACCACTATCAAATTAGAGCCATAAGGGAGACTAGACATCTACCACCCCACTACCACTATCAGATTAGAGCCATAAGGGAGACTAGACATCTACCACCCCACTACCACTATCAAATTAGAGCCATAAGGGAGACTAGACATCTACCACCCCACAACCACTATCAGATTAGAGCCATAAGGGAGACTAGACATCTACCACCCCACTACCACTATCAGATTAGAGCCATAAGGGAAACTAGACATCTACCACTACCAGATTAGAGCCATAAGGGAGACTAGACATCTACCACCCCACTACCACTACCAGATTAGAGCCATAAGGGAGACTAGACATCTACCACCCCACTATCAAATTAGAGCCATAAGGGAGACTAGACATCTACCACCCCACTACCACTATCAGATTAGAGCCACAAGGAAGACTAGACATCTACCACCCCACTACCAGTACCAGATTAGAGCCACAAGGGAGACTAGACATCTACCACCCCACTACCACTATCAGATTAGAGCCACAAGGGAGACTAGACATCTACCACCCCATTACCACTATCAGATTAGAGATACAAGGGAGACTAGACATCTACCACCCCACTACCACTACCAGATTAGAGCCACAAGGGAGACATCTACCACCCCACTACCACTATCAAATTAGAGCCATAAGGGAGACTAGACATCTACCACCCCACTACCACTATCAGATTAGAGATACAAGGGAGACTAGACATCTACCACCCCACTACCACTACCAGATTAGAGCCATAAGGGAGACTTGACATCTACTACCACTATCAGATTAGAGATACAAGGGAGACTAGACATCTACCACCCCACTACCACTATAAGATTAGAGCCACAAGGGAGACTAGACATCTACCACCCCACTACCACTATCAAATTAGAGCCATAAGGGAGACTAGACATCTACCACCCCACTACTACTATCAGACTAGAGCCATAAGGGAGACTAGACATCTACCACCCCACTACCACTACCAGATTAGAGCCATAAGGGAGACTAGACATCTACCACCCCACTACCACTACCAGATTAGAGCCATAAGGGAGACTTGACATCTACCACCCCACTACCACTATCAAATTAGAGCCATAAGGGAGACTAGACATCTACAACCCCACTACCACTATAAAATTAGAGCCATAAGGGAGAATAGACATCTACCACCCCACTACCACTATCAGATTAGAGATACAAGGGAGACTAGACATCTACCACCCCACTACCACTATCAGATTAGAGCCACAAGGGAGACTAGACATCTACCACCCCACTATCAGATTAGAGCCATAAGGGAGACTAGACATCTACCTCCCCACTACCACTATCAGATTAGAGCCATAAAGGAGACTAGACATCTACCACCCCACTACCACTATCAGATTAGAGCCATAAGGGAGACTAGATATCTACCACCCCAGTATCAGATTAGAGCCATAAGGGAGACTAGACATCTACCACCCCACTACCACTATCAAATTAGAGCCATAAGGGAGACTAAACATCTACCACCCCACTATCAAATTAGAGCCATAAAGGAGACTAGACATCTACCACCGCACTACCACTATCAGATTAGAGCCATACGGGAGACTAGACATCTACCTCCCCACTACCACTATCAGATTAGAGCCATAAGGGAGATTAGACATCTACCCCCCCACCACCTCTATCAGATTAGAGCCATAAGGGAGACTAGACATCTACCACCCCATTATCAGATTAGAGCCATAAGGGAGACTAGACATCTATCACCCCACTACCACTATCAGATTAGAGCCATAAGGGAGACTAGACATCTACCACCCCACTACCACTATCAAATTAGAGCCATAAGGGAGACTAGACATCTACCACCCCACTAACACTATCAGATTAGAGCCATAAGGGAGACTAGACATCTAACACCCCACTACCACTATCAAATTAGAGCCATAAGGGAGACTAGACATCTACCACCCCACTAACACTATCAGATTAGAGCCATAAGGGAAACTAGACATCTACCACTACCAGATTAGAGCCATAAGGGAGACTAGACATCTACCACCCCACTACCACTACCAGATTAGAGCCATAAGGGAGACTAGACATCTACCACCCCACTATCAAATTAGAGCCATAAGGGAGACTAGACATCTACCACCCCACTACCACTATCAGATTAGAGCCACAAGGAAGACTAGACATCTACCACCCCACTACCACTACCAGATTAGAGCCACAAGGGAGACTAGACATCTACCACCCCACTACCACTATCAGATTAGAGCCACAAGGGAGAATAGACATCTACCACCCCATTACCACTATCAGATTAGAGATACAAGGGAGACTAGACATCTACCACCCCACTACCACTACCAGATTAGAGCCACAAGGGAGACATCTACCACCCCACTACCACTATCAAATTAGAGCCATAAGGGAGACTAGACATCTACCACCCCACTACCACTATCAGATTAGAGATACAAGGGAGACTAGACATCTACCACCCCACTACCACTACCAGATTAGAGCCATAAGGGAGACTTGACATCTACTACCACTATCAGATTAGAGATACAAGGGAGACTAGACATCTACCACCCCACTACCACTATAAGATTAGAGCCACAAGGGAGACTAGACATCTACCACCCCACTACCACTATCAAATTAGAGCCATAAGGGAGACTAGACATCTACCACCCCACTACTACTATCAGACTAGAGCCATAAGGGAGACTAGACATCTACCACCCCACTACCACTACCAGATTAGAGCCATAAGGGAGACTAGACATCTACCACCCCACTACCACTACCAGATTAGAGCCATAAGGGAGACTTGACATCTACCACCCCACTACCACTATCAAATTAGAGCCATAAGGGAGACTAGACATCTACAACCCCATTACCACTATAAAATTAGAGCCATAAGGGAGAATAGACATCTACCACCCCACTACCACTATCAGATTAGAGATACAAGGGAGACTAGACATCTACCACCCCACTACCACTATCAGATTAGAGCCACAAGGGAGACTAGACATCTACCACCCCACTATCAGATTAGAGCCATAAGGGAGACTAGACATCTACCTCCCCACTACCACTATCAGATTAGAGCCATAAAGGAGACTAGACATCTACCACCCCACTACCACTATCAGATTAGAGCCATAAGGGAGACTAGATATCTACCACCCCAGTATCAGATTAGAGCCATAAGGGAGACTAGACATCTACCACCCCACTACCACTATCAAATTAGAGCCATAAGGGAGACTAGACATCTACCACCCCACTATCAAATTAGAGCCATAAGGGAGACTAGACATCTACCACCGCACTACCACTATCAGATTAGAGCCATAAGGGAGACTAGACATCTACCTCCCCACTACCACTATCAGATTAGAGCCATAAGGGAGATTAGACATCTACCCCCCCACCACCTCTATCAGATTAGAGCCATAAGGGAGACTAGACATCTACCACCCCACTATCAGATTAGAGCCATAAGGGAGACTAGACATCTATCACCCCACTACCACTTTAAATTTACAGCCATAAGGGAGACTAGACATCTACCACCCCACTACCACTATCAGAATAGAGCCATAAGGGAGACTAGACATCTACCACCCCACTACCACTATCAGATTAGAGCCATAAGGGAGACTAGACATCTACCACCCCACTATCAGATTAGAGCCATAAGGGAGACTAGACATCTACCACCCCACTGCCATTACCAGATTAGAGCCATAAGGGAAACTAGACATCTACCACCCCAATACCACTATCAGACTAGAGCCAAAAGGGAGCCTACACATCTACCACTACCAGATTAGAGCCATAAGGGAGACTAGACATCTACCACCCCACTACCACTATCAGATTAGAGCCATAAGGGAGACTAGACATCTACCACCCCACTCTCAGATTAGAGCCATAAGTGAGACTAGACATCTACCACCCCACTACCACTATCAAATTAGAGCCATAAGGGAGACTAGACATCTACCACCCCACTTCCACTACGAGATTAGAGCCATAAGGGAGACTAGACATCTACCACCCCATTACCACAATCAGATTAGAGCCACAAGGGAGACTAGACATCTACCACCCCACTACCACAATCAGATTAGAGCAATAAGGGAGACTAGACATCTACCACCCCATTACCACTATCCGATTAGAGCCATAAGGGAGACTAGACATCTACCACCCCACTACCACTATCAAATTAGAGCCATAAGGGAGACTAGACATCTACCACCCCACTACCACTATCAGATTAGAGCAATAAGGGAGACTTGACATCTACCACCCCACTACCACTATCAAATTAGAGCCATAAGGGAGACTAGACATCTACCACTATCAAATTAGAGCCATAAGGGAGACTAGACATCTACCACCCCACTACCACTATCAGATTAGAGATACAAGGGAGACTAGACATCTACCACCCCACTACCACTATCAGATTAGAGCCACAAGGGAGACTAGACATCTACCACCCCACTACCTCTATCAAATTAGAGCCATAAGGGAGACTAGACATCTACCACCAAATTACCACTATCAGATTAGAGCCATAAGGGAGACTAGACATCTACCACCCCACTACCACTATAAGATTAGAGCCATAAGGGAGACTAGACATCTATCACCCCAGTATCAGATTAGAGCCATAAGGGAGACTGTACATCTACCACCCCACTACCACTATCAAATTAGAGCCATAAGGGAGACTAGACATCTACCACACCACTACCACTATCAGATTAGAGCCATAAGGGAGACTAGACATCTACCACCCCACTACCTCTATCAAATTAGAGCCATAAGGGAGACTAGACATCTACCACCCCACTACCACTATCAAATTAGAGCCATAAGGGAGACTAGACATCTACCACCCCACTACCACTATCAAATTAGAGCCATAAGGGAGACTAGACATCTACCACCCCACTACCACTATCAGATTAGAGCCACAAGGAAGACTAGACATCTACCACCCCACTACCACTACCAGATTAGAGCCACAAGGGAGACTAGACATCTACCACCCCACTACCACTATCAGATTAGAGCCACAAGGGAGACTAGACATCTACCACCCCATTACCACTATCAGATTAGAGATACAAGGGAGACTAGACATCTACCACCCCACTACCACTACCAGATTAGAGCCATAAGGGAGACTTGACATCTACTACCACTATCAGATTAGAGATACAAGGGAGACTAGACATCTACCACCCCACTACCACTATAAGATTAGAGCCACAAGGGAGACTAGACATCTACCACCCCACTACCACTATCAAATTAGAGCCATAAGGGAGACTAGACATCTACCACCCCACTACTACTATCAGACTAGAGCCTTAAGGGAGACTAGACATCTACCACCCCACTACCACTACCAGATTAGAGCCATAAGGGAGACTAGACATCTACCACCCCACTACCACTACCAGATTAGAGCCATAAGGGAGACTTGACATCTACCACCCCACTACCACTATCAAATTAGAGCCATAAGGGAGACTAGACATCTACAACCCCACTACCACTATAAAATTAGAGCCATAAGGGAGAATAGACATCTACCACCCCACTACCACTATCAGATTAGAGATACAAGGGAGACTAGACATCTACCACCCCACTACCACTATCAGATTAGAGCCACAAGGGAGACTAGACATCTACCAACCCACTATCAGATTAGAGCCATAAGGGAGACTAGACATCTACCTCCCCACTACCACTATCAGATTAGAGCCATAAAGGAGACTAGACATCTACCACCCCACTACCACTATCAGATTAGAGCCATAAGGGAGACTAGATATCTACCACCCCAGTATCAGATTAGAGCCATAAGGGAGACTAGACATCTACCACCCCACTACCACTATCAAATTAGAGCCATAAGGGAGACTAGACATCTACCACCCCACTATCAAATTAGAGCCATAAGGGAGACTAGACATCTACCACCGCACTACCACTATCAGATTAGAGCCATAAGGGAGACTAGACATCTACCTCCCCACTACCACTATCAGATTAGAGCCATAAGGGAGATTAGACATCTACCCCCCCACCACCTCTATCAGATTAGAGCCATAAGGGAGACTAGACATCTACCACCCCACTATCAGATTAGAGCCATAAGGGAGACTAGACATCTATCACCCCACTACCACTTTCAATTTACAGCCATAAGGGAGACTAGACATCTACCACCCCACTACCACTATCAGAATAGAGCCATACGGGAGACTAGACATCTACCACCCCACTACCACTATCAGATTAGAGCCATAAGGGAGACTAGACATCTACCACCCCACTATCAGATTAGAGCCATAAGGGAGACTAGACATCTACCACCCCAATACCACTATCAGACTAGAGCCAAAAGGGAGCCTACACATCTACCACTACCAGATTAGAGCCATAAGGGAGACTAGACATCTACCACCCCACTACCACTATCAGATTAGAGCCATAAGGGAGACTAGACATCTACCACCCCACTCTCAGATTAGAGCCATAAGTGAGACTAGACATCTACCACCCCACTACCACTATCAAATTAGAGCCATAAGGGAGACTAGACATCTACCACCCCACTTCCACTACGAGATTAGAGCCATAAGGGAGACTAGACATCTACCACCCCTTTACCACAATCAGATTAGAGCCACAAGGGAGACTAGACATCTACCACCCCACTACCACAATCAGATTAGAGCAATAAGGGAGACTAGACATCTACCACCCCATTACCACTATCCGATTAGAGCCATAAGGGAGACTAGACATCTACCACCCCACTACCACTATCAAATTAGAGCCATAAGGGAGACTAGACATCTACCACCCCACTACCACTATCAGATTAGAGCCATAAGGGAGACTTGACATCTACCACCCCACTACCACTATCAAATTAGAGCCATAAGGGAGACTAGACATCTACCACTATCAAATTAGAGCCATAAGGGAGACTAGACATCTACCACCCCACTACCACTATCAGATTAGAGATACAAGGGAGACTAGACATCTACCACCCCACTACCACTATCAGATTAGAGCCACAAGGGAGACTAGACATCTACCACCCCACTACCTCTATCAAATTAGAGCCATAAGGGAGACTAGACATCTACCACCAAATTACCACTATCAGATTAGAGCCATAAGGGAGACTAGACATCTACCACCCCACTACCACTATAAGATTAGAGCCATAAGGGAGACTAGACATCTATCACCCCAGTATCAGATTAGAGCCATAAGGGAGACTGTACATCTACCACCCCACTACCACTATCAAATTAGAGCCATAAGGGAGACTAGACATCTACCACACCACTACCACTATCAAATTAGAGCCATAAGGGAGACTAGACATCTACCACCCCACTACCACTATCAAATTAGAGCCATAAGGGAGACTAGACATCTACCACCCCACTACCACTATCAAATTAGAGCCATACGGGAGACTAGACATCTACCACCCCACTACCACTATCAGATTAGAGCCATAAGGGAGACTTGACATCTACCACCCCACTACCACTATCAGATTAGAGCCACAAGGAAGACTAGACATCTACCACCCCACTACCACTACCAGATTAGAGCCACAAGGGAGCCTAGACATCTACCACCCCACTACCACTATCAGATTAGAGATACAAGGGAGACTAGACATCTACCACTATCAGATTAGAGCCACAAGGAAGACTAGACATCTACCACCCCACTACCACTATCAGATTAGAGCCATAAGGGAGACTAAACATCTACCACCCCAGTATCAGATTAGAGCCATAAGGGAGACTAGACATCTACCACCCCACTACCACTATCAAATTAGAGCCATAAGGGAGACTAGACATCTACCACCCCACTATCAAATTAGAGCCATAAGGGAGTCTAGACATCTACCACCGCACTACCACTATCAGATTAGAGCCATAAGGGAGACTAGACATATTCCTCCCCACTACCACTATCAGATTAGAGCTATAAGGGAGACTAGACATCTACCACCCCACTACCACTATCAAATTAGAGCCATAGGGCAGACTAGATATCTACCACCCCACTCCCACTACCAGATTAGAGCCACAAGGGAGACTAGACATCTACCACCCCACTACCACTATCAAATTAGAGCCATAAGGGAGACTAGAAATCTACCACCCCACTACCACTATCAGATTAGAGCCATAAGGGAGACTAGACATCTACCACCCCACTACCACTATCAAATTAGAGCCATAAGGGAGACTAGACATCTACCACCCCACTAACACTATCAGATTAGAGCCATAAGGGAGTCTAGACATTTACCACCCCACTACCACTAT
>NW_026602831.1:0-10566 GCF_029448725.1 Salvelinus fontinalis
GGCATTACTTGGTGTTGTGTGTTCCTGTCCAGACACTGTTCCTGTTCTGTTTAATGTCTTTCAGTTATTAAACCTTCACTCCCTGTACCTGTATTGGCACTTTGTCTCAGGCCTATAAACACCCGTGTCAATATATCCTTCAAACAACAGCTTCTCCGGCATTGTCACTTAAATATCCACAGCCATTGGAGGCTGGAAAGTCCCACCTAAAAATGAATTTGCTCATCAGAGGGCCCGTCACTCCTTGCTTCAAACAAAGCACAACGCTGGAAATCTGTTCGCATCCACAGAAACTAGTCCCATCGTTCTATGACGAACACAGATGGTTTTATATCAAATTTAGAGAGACTACCGCTCTGCCAGTTCCTTGTTGGTTTGGCTGTTCACTGAGTGTACAAAACATTAGGAACACCTTCCTAATATTCCATTGCACCCCTTTTGCCCTCAGAACACCCTTGTCGAGGCATGGACTCTACAAGGTGCCAAAAGCGTCCCATAGGGATACTGGCCCATGTTGATTCCAATGCTTCCCACAGTTGTGTCAAGTTTTCTGGATGTGCTTTGGCTGGTGGACCATTCTTGATACACACAGGAAACTGTTGGCACCTACTACCATACCTCGTTCAAAGGCAATTCAATCTTAAATCTTTTGTCTTATCCATTCACCCTCTGAACGGCACACATACACACTCCATGTGTAAGGTGTGTAATGTAAGGTTTGAAGAAAGTTTTCTGCAATTCTACATATTTTGCTATGGGACAGTGAGAACTTTTTATAACAAATGTCATGCAATTATACTCGGTATTCGGCTTCCGGTGACGCAACTTAGGAAATGGCTGCCTAGTTTTTTGCACTGCACATCGGTTGGGAATTTCCCCCCCAAATTCAAGTATTTACTCCGAGCATTATAATAACTTAAACAAAATGGAAAAGGGGAAAACAGGAAAAGGTCGTGGAGCTACAACAACAGCCCGTAACAAGACAGCAGAACATATAATCGTCGAAGAACCCGAAATGGCTAATGCTAGCGCAAATAAGATAGCAGCAGCAAAAGAACCCTCATTTCGTGAGGTGATGAAGGAGGAATTGCGCGAGGCGCTCACAGGCTTACGAGAGGAACTTCGAGAAGATGTAAGAAAATAACTAAATGAGTTCAAGAAGGACATTAACCAGAAACTGGAAGAAAACAAATTAGAACTTCACAGCATATCTACAAGAATAGGGGACGCAGAACAGCGCATTGGGGAAACGGACACATGGAACTTCACAGTCAAGGAAATACTTGAACAGTCACTGAAAAGCCAACATGCACTACAGGCAAAAGTGAGAGAACTCGAAGCTTTCTCACGTTGAAACAACATTAGACTTTATAACGTAGTAGAGGGCGCAGAAAAAGACTATGCCCAACTTCGTGGAGGGTCTATTCAAGGACATACTTGACGACGACACTGACCTGGGAATCGAGAGAGCACACCGAGCTCTGGCCTCAAAACCCCCCAGCGGCGCCCCACCAAGATCCATAGTAGTACGGTTCCTAAAATTCTCAGTCAAAGAGAAAGTCTTACATGCAGCCTGGAAAAAGCCTGTTAACTTCCAAGGCCAACAAGTGATCTTTGATCATGACTACGCGGGAGAGATACTGAAAAGAAGGAAATAATACACCCCCATTAAGAAAGCACTTAAAGAGAAGGGTATTCGCTTCCAAACACCATACCCGGCAAAAATGCGGGTATTTCTGAAAAATGGCCCGGTTACATACGAGCATGCAGACGAGGGGGCTGAGGACCTGAAGTCAAGGGGCTTCCCAGTGGAGTATAACGCCAGGAGAAAGGAGACATCACCAGCGGAAAGATTTGAGCAGGCTCTCCCATGGATCACTGTCAACAAGCAAGGTCATGGAGAAAGAGGGAAACCATCTCGGCGAGAGGACGTTCACATCCGAGAGAGACTCAGGCATTTCCAACGGGAAGATGAAAGACACTGAATTGGATTTAACAGAATTAATAGTTGCCGCAGCTGTTAAGACTTTGGGTTGTTACGGTTGACATTGCAATAGATAAAATATCTCCCTTATTTTCCCCCAATGCTGAACAAGGGTGAGTACCCCAAAGCATGTGTTCTTTATGAACACATTAAGTAGCGTCACGGTAATAACATATATATTAGCTAAGGATTAATGACACATTGACAACGGGGCGACAGAAGGGCATATCAAGGGGAGGATTCATGATATGCACGCATGACCGATATAGTTTTCACTTGTCATTAACCGACGTGTATTATTTTCGCTTCCACCAGGTCTTGTTTGTGACTACGTCATGCATTTTCATATCTGACCGAGGGCTCGTCCCCTCAAACCCCAGTGGCAAGAGACAGTCCTCTGACATGGGAGTCCAAATACCAAAGTACTTTCCCACTTATTATGATAAGCAGGCAGATATGGTGCACAGTTTATTTTTATTTTTATATATCGATACATCATTGGGAATTTAAGGTCATAAGTCTCAATGTAAACAGACTGGGGAGTGCCATCAAGAGAAGTAAGGTTATAGCAAAGATGAAACGTGAGAGAGTTGACATACTATTCTGGCAGGAAACTCACTTATCCACACCTGAACACGAGAAACTAAAGAAAATGGGATATAGGAACACTTTTTTTTTTCTTACAAAATGGGTAGAAGGGGAGTTGCAATCTTGATCCCAAATTCAGTTAATTTTGAGTTTATGTCAGAAATAAAAGACAAGGAGGGTAGATTTATACTTGCTAAATGTAAACTGGATAACAAGGAAGTTACATTATTTAATGTATACACACCCCCAGGGAGTGACATGGTCTTCTATAGGAAGGTGTTTGATTTAATTGCCACAGAAACCACTGGCACTCTTATCTGTGGAGGGGATTTTAACACAATTCTAAACTTAAAATTGGACAGCACAAATCAAAATAGGAAAATGAGCCTAGTTGCCAAAAAGATCAATAGGATACTGCAGGATCTAGGACTGCTCGATGTATGGCGTGACACCCACAAGACCGATAAGGAATATACTTTTTACTCAGCTCGCCACACTGAATACTCCAGGTTAGACTACTTTTTTTATGTACAGTGCAGATAGACACAGGCTTAAGGATTGTAGGATCGGGCAGAGCGACTTATCAGATCATAATGGAGTTTACCTCACTCTACACCTTGATAGCAAACCAAGAAATACTATATGGAGACTTAATACAAGCATGCTGAATGATCCAGCATTCAAGGAATCAATAAAGACAGAATTGAACATCTATCTGGAGAATAATGATAATGGGGAAGTATCTCCTGCTATACTGTGGGATGCAGCTAAGGCGGTTATTAGAGGAAAAATCATAGCCACATCGTCTCTCAAGAAAAAGATTAGGGCACAGAAACTGCTGAAATTACAGGAAACCCTAAGAAACTTAGAACGATCTCATAGTCAATACAAAGACCCTCTTATATTACGAGAGATTCAAAAGGTAAAACAGGAAATTGACCAGATTTATAGAGAAGAAGTAGAGAAAAAGCTTAGGTTCCTGAAACAACGATATTATGAAGCAGGCTCAAAGGCAACCAAATTACTAGAGAATGCGGCCTATTGATTGTGGATCACTCTCATATCGTTTGGTCCTGCCCCGCAATCGAAACTTACTGGGGAGAAATAAGATCTAACATTGGAAAAATAATGGGATTTGACATAGAACAAACATTCATTTCTTTGTACTTGGGTGAAATAGCAGATAACTTACACAATAGAGAAAAGTATCTCTTGAAGGTCCTACTGGCAGCCAGTAAAAAGGCTGTCACTAGGAAATGGCTACAAAAAGACCCTCCCACAGTGACACAATGGATAGACATTATAGAAGAAATACCCCACATGGAGCGTATGACCTTTGCTTTAAGAACTCAACAGGAGAGAGGTCAGGAATACTGGGAGAAAATGGGTTTCGTACTTGAAAAAGGTCTAATTCAAAGATGTCAATGTAACTAATATGATGAGATGATGATGAAGGTATGAAGTGCACTGTAACTGCCAGATCATTTTTGTTCTTTTATTTTACTTTATTTGTACTTTCTTTGTGTTCCTACAATAAAAACAAAGTATATAAAAAAAAAATCATACTGGCAGGAAAGGCCTGGTATGTCCTTTTCAGACGACCTGTCAACTGATCTCTGTATCTCAAACTGTAACTCTAGAGGTCCAGTTGGATAATAGTGTTATTGTCAGCGATTAGGTAAATGGATAAGCAGAGTCAGGTGCAGGACACAGGTATGAGTAATAATCTGAATTTACTCAAAAATGTAAGCAATGTTCCAACAAGGAAAAATACAAATATCCAGAGCACAAAGAACGAACCCACATGACAATGACAATCACCCAAAAAACAGAAAGGGAGGCCAGGTGTGTATAATGAAGACATAATAAAACGAAAATGAAACATGGATCGGTGGTGACGTCGACCGCCGAACACCGCCCGAACAAGGAGAGGGACCAACTTCGGCGGAAGGCGTGACAGTTATCTATAATATTTTAAATACCATCCTGTTCTGTCAATGATAATCTTGGTATCTGACATACTGTAAGTGTAGAGGTATTTTATTCCTATCCATATGCAATATTGTAAATACCATTCTTAAATCACCACAAATGCATAAACTAAATCTCTTTTCCTGTCAGTTGCTAGGTTTCCATCCAATTCACTACAGATTTTCATGCGAATATTCAAAGTTCTGCATGAAAAAAATATGCATATTTTCCCACCAGTGTGTTTCCATCAAATTGACTTGTTACAGATTAAGACGTAGTGCACATAAAATAACTTTTGCGTTTAAATTCCCATGTGCCAAATAATAAAAAACAATTGGGTTTCCATCGCATTTTCAACTCTACTGATGGTTTTGTCACAAAATTGTTTGAGTTATATAGAGAATGTGCCCACTCTGGTCTAGACACGTGTGCTCTGGCCAACAGCTCGCTGATAAAGTGCTGGTATAGCCTATACTGTCTGATTTTACTTGTCAAACGGCAGCCAAGCATCGATCATCATGCCATCAGAATAAGACCCTTGATATTTATTGGAAAGGAGCATCAACATCATCAAGTTCATCATAACTTATTTCATCTGTAGCCTAATAAACTGCATGCTTTCCCGAGTCATAGTGGGAGGACCACACAATATCATTGCGTGACTCCAAATTTACTTCCATATGATGGTTATTATATACATATTTGCGCATAAAGGCGTTTCCACCGCCATTTCTCGCATAATTCATTTTACCAACATAAATAGATCCGACCTTTTCTAGTGTATTTTGTTTTGTTGATATTTGTAAGGTTGACCGACAAATTTGCTGTTTCCATCAGGCCTGTCGTGAATTTTTTTCCATCAAGTCCTTTACTCACATATAAAAGTTGGTTGGAAACCTGATTAGTGTGACAAAATCATGGCCTTAGAAGTCTGCTCACACACACTTCTGTTTGTTCCCCTCCATTGAAATGAAATGTGACTCTGAAGAAAGCAGCCGGCTGGGGTTTGGCTCCTCTCTTGGGATAACATTTTACAAACTAAAAGCATGTCTCTTCTTTAAAAGCACAGCCATGAGTGTATTTCTCCAGCGCGAGGATGAAGTGGACCGACAAATGCCTGCAAACCCCATTTGGAATTTGAGAGAGCCCCTGAGTTTAGACTGCGGGTCACTACATACACTCGCCAGCAGCAGTAAACCAAAGAGTGTAAAAGCAATGTATATTCAGTATTCACTCCCTTCATACATAGAGGAAGCACAGTGATGCTTAAGCGATGGGATCTGACCTTGACCCAGCGGCATATCTGTAAAGTATGAGCAGGGTAAGGAGGTTTTCCTGACCACATGAACTGACCAGGGAAAACTCCTGACCCTGGACAAGGTCTTATTTTAGAGCAAAGAGGTGTTAGGCACTGTGTTGTCTGGTACAGAGAACATGAGTAAACTATAACAACAACATATTTTTTTAACACTTCATTTTGTCCTGGTGTTGATCTCTACTCCTGGGTCTTGGAGGTGGCAAGGACACACTCGAGAACACCCACATCAAACCACACCCCCAAGCCAACTCACGTTTGGCTTCTGTCATGGTCGCTTGAGGAGCAATCCAATAATGACGAGGCCAAATCAGCGGGTGCAGTTATGGATATATGCCATCTATGGCAAAAAAAGAGGCCTCTTAAAATGGACAAACTTAAACAAAGATGCTATATGTCATTGTGTATGGTGGCTGGAATTGATTGTGAGATAGTGGTCTTTGTGCACCATGCTCGACCAGCTCCACCTCCTTCTGCAACCCCTTAACTTTCCATCAAAGCCCAGGGATCCTCTTCAAATGTATATGTGTGTGGAGTTGTGCTACGTCCCTCATAACGCTTCTTAGTCGTAGTCTATGACCTACCCTCTAAGTAACCTGTAGTTAACCTGAGGTCACCCTCCCTGGTTCTGTACCTCTCCATATCTCCTGGAGGGCCTGCTCCAGACAGTAATCACAGCCAACCACCCAGACCTAATATCTGCCATCCTACCTGACTTCCAAAGGAATATGAAGGAATATGTAGAATGCAGGACATTTTGCCCTTTTTAACATAAAAATCTCCACTCACAGACCAATTAGGGATTGGAAAGATTGTGAGTAGTAAGACACACATTTCTGCTCTTTAGAATCAACAACTAGATACCGTAAATGGTCACACTAATCAAGTTTCCATCCAAACGTTTACTGCGAGTACAGTACATGGCAGATAAAAAAATATCACGACAGGCCTGATGGAAACAGGAAATTTGTTGGTCAAGTTTCCAAATGTCGTCAAAACAAAATACACTAGACAAGGTTGAATCTTATTGGTTGGTAAAATTGCCCCCACCCCCCAATGGACATGTGTCATTGCTACAGTGGTAAATGTATATATATATTGCTATTATTATTTTTTATTTTTTATACAGTACCAGTCCAATGTTTTGACATACGTACTCATTCCAGGGTTTTTCTTTATTTTTACTATTTTCTACATTGTAGAATAATAGTGAAGACATCAAAACTATGAAAAAACGCACATGGAATCATGTACTAACCAAAAAAAGTGTTAAACAAATCAAAATAGATTTGAGATTCTTCAAAGTAACCACCCTTTGCCTTGACAGCTTTGCACACAATGGCATTCTCTCAACCAGCTTCACCTGGAATGCTTGCAGGGTGAACAAGGCTTTATTGACAGCACTTTCACAGACTCTCCTTCACAACCAGACAACTAACCATTCCACTACTGGAGAATCCTAGCATCCTCCAGTTAGTCAATGGGCCTGGAACCAACTGCTGTAGCTGGAAACTGATCACCACACAGCCCTGAATAGCCTGCCAGACATACAGGAAGGATACTGCTCCAGAATGACCAGTTAGCTGTGCAACCTGGTCAGGCCCCAGAACAACAACCATCAATGGCTACTTTGTCTCCTCACCCTGCTAGGACACACTAATGTCCCGATCACCTTAAGGACTTTGAATCAGAGCTGTACAAATCAAATCAATCAAATCAAATTGTATTAGTCACATGCGCCGAATACAACAGGTGTAGAGCTTACAGGGAAATGTTTACTTACGAGTCCCTAACCAACAATACAGTTTAAAAAAAAATACAAATAAGAACAAGAGATAAAAGTAACAAGTAATTAAATTCCAGCAGTGAAATAACAATAGCGAGACTATATACAGGGGGGTACCGATCAGAGTCAATGTGGTTAATTGAGGTAGTATGTACATGTAGGTACAGTTATTAAAGTGACTATGCATAGATGACAACAGAGAGTGGCAGCGGTGTAAAGAGGGTGTGTGTGTGTGTGTGGGTGGGGGGGACACACTGAAAATAGTCTGGGAAGCCATTTGACTAGATGTTCAGGAGTCTTATGGCTTGGGGGTAGAAGTTGTTTAGAAGCCTCTTGGACCTAGACTTGGTGTTCCGGTAGCGCTTGCCGTGCGGTAGCAGAGAGAACGGTCTAGTACTAGGGTGGCTGGAGTCTTTTTTAGGGCCTTCCTCTGACACCGCCAGAGGTCCTGGATGGTAGGAAGTTTGGCCCCAGTGATGTACTGGGCCGTACGCACTAACTCTGTAGTGCCTTGCGGACGGAGGCCGAGCAGTTGCCATACCAGGCAGTGATGCAACCAGTCAGGATGCTCTCCATGGTGCAGCTGTAGAACCTTTTGAGGATCTGAGGACCCATGCCAAATCTTTTCAGTCTCCTGAGGGGGAAAAGGAATTGTCATGCCCTCTTCATGACTGTCTTGGTGTGCTTGGACCATGTTAGTTTGTTGGTGATGTGGACACCAAGGAACTTGAAGCTCTGAAACTGCTCCACTGCAGCCGCGTCGATGAGAATGGGGACGTGCTCAGTCCTCTTTTTCCTGTAGTCCACAATCATCTCCTTTGTCTAGATTACATAAATATATTTTCAATTTGAGGTATTTCCCTGTGCTGAAAATCAAGTATAGTTTGGTGGCAAGGGCAGTGTCCTGTTTTTTTGGGAGCAGTTTTCAGTTGTGTACATTGCATATGTCTTAGTAAAACGCCCTTGATGTTTATTATGATGTTATGGGGGTGGGGAGGGAATGCAACAATATTGTATATTGTTTGGGGGGAAAATATGGGGTCAATTTCACGCCTTAAGTATTGAATTCAACATAAAATCAATTGTAAACATTAGAAATAAAGTTGAAAATGTGTGAAGAATGAGAGAAGTGATGGATGTTGAGAGAATAGTTTGTAGATTTGTAAACAAAAGGACCAGAACTAATTTAAATGCAGAACAAATTATTTGAAAACGGATGTAAAAATAGTCTTTCATTTTAAATTTTCAAACAACCGACCCTATTGAATCCATTTCGCTCTTGCCTGCAGTTACTACCTTTGGTTAGATGACTTGGATCTTTGCTTTCACTGCCAGTTTTTTTCGATTGCGAGTTTGGTGGTTTTATTTTGTCCTACTCAGTTGTGTAATTTTATGATTTCATGTCTATCGACTGTTTAGTGAGGAGCTAAACCGGAAATTGCTTCTGCTACATTTTTCAAGTACCATTCCTGAGATGACTAATACAAGAAATGATTGACAGTCATTTTCAGCGATCTATATAACCGGTCTAGTTTCCTGATCATATTGGAGCTCCCTGCTATGTGTTGCTCTGGATGTCTTAGTCTAACGTCTGTAACTAGATGCTTAAAAACCTGCAGAATGAGAGTATTTACTCAATATTTTTCTGTTGTTCAAGGCTCAAACACCTATGGGTCCATTCGGCAAAACAACTCCCACCATCACCGACCAAAGTTGCAGCCATTGTGTCCTTTCCAAATAGCCTATATTTTTTTGTATTTAATTACTTGTAAACTTCATACTTTGTATTAGTTCCAATAGGCCTCCAGTATTGTTGTTTGCTTGAACACTCACTGAGGCTGTATTTAACGTTAAACGATAGTTATTTCAGATGCAGCAAGTTTAGATACTTAGCTAACTAGCATTGATAGCTTAGCACCAAAGATACAGGCTGAGAGACTAGGATTCCTGTACATTTTTCCTGTAAATGTCTTCTAAAAGGCTTAATGTTACATCAGAATTTCTGAACCAAGAGGCGCAACATCACAAGACTTTCTTGAACGCTTGCGAAGCAGACCAGGGCAGGGTTTAAGAAGTGAAAATTCTTGCATTAATTGTTAATTTTGTCAATCTAAAGGCACAACCCGAATTCGAGCCAATAATAAGTAGTTGAACATGTTACTCCACAACCTTGTGAAAATGACATGTTTTCATTTGAGTCAAAACAACTTTATCGAAGGAGTGCCTTTTGATTTGACAGCCTGCGATTTGAGATTCTTGGATCCAACGGCCGTGTCTTTGTGAGACGCAGAGTAGGTGAACGGATTATTTCTGCATGTGTGATTTCCACCGTGAAGCATGGAGGAGGTGTGATGGTGTGGGGATGCTTTGATTTATTTAGAATTCAAGGCACACTTAACCAGCATGGCTATCACAGCATTCTGCAGCGATACGCCAGCCCATCTGGTTTGTGTTTAGTGGGAGTGTCATTTGTTTTTCAACAGGACAATGACCTAACCCACCTCCAGGCTGTGTAAGGGCTATTTGACCAAGATGAGTGATGGAGTGATGCACCAGATGACCTGGCCTCCACAATCACCTGACCTCAACCTAATTGAGATGGTTTGAGATTAATTGGAAGGAAAAGCAGCCAACAATTGCTCAGCATATGTGGGAACTCTTTCAAGACTGTTGGAAAAGCATTCCAGGTGAAGCTGGCTGATAGAATGCCAAGAGTGTGCAAAACTGTTATCAAGGCAAAGGGTGGCTACTTTGAAGAATCTCAAATATAAAATATATTTGGATTTGTTTAACACTTTTTTGGTTATTACATGATTCCATATGTGTTTCATAGTTTTGATGTCTTCACTATTCTACAATGTAGAAAATAGTAAAAATAAAGAAAAACCCTTGAATGAGTGGGTGCATCCAAACTTCTGACTG
>NW_026602832.1:0-10553 GCF_029448725.1 Salvelinus fontinalis
CTTCAGTAGTGCACAACCTATCTTCAGTAGTGTACAGCCTATCTATATCTTCAGTAGTGTACAGCCTATCTATATCTTCAGTAGGGTACAGCCTATCTTCAGTAGGGTACAGCCTATCTTCAGTAGGGTACAGCCTATCTATATCTTCAGTAGTGTACAGCCTATCTTCAGTAGTGTACAGCCTATCTTCAGTAGTGTACAGCCTATCTTCAGTAGTGTACAGCCTATCTTCAGTAGTGTACAGCCTATCTTCAGTAGTGTACAGCCTATCTTCAGTAGTGTACAGCCTATCTTCAGTAGTGTACAGCCTATCTTCAGTAGTGTACAGCCTATCTTCAGTAGTGTACAGCCTATCTTCAGTAGTGTACAGCCTATCTTCAGTAGGGTACAGCCTATCTTCAGTAGTGTACAGCCTATCTTCAGTAGGGTACAGCCTATCTTCAGTAGGGTACAGCCTATCTTCAGTAGGGTACAGCCTATCTATATCTTCAGTAGGGTACAGCCTATCTATATCTTCAGTAGGGTACAGCCTATCTATATCTTCAGTAGTGCACAGCCTATCTATATCTTCAGTAGTGCACAACCTATCTTCAGTAGTGTACAGCCTATCTATATCTTCAGTAGTGCACAACCTATCTTCAGTAGTGTACAGCCTATCTATATCTTCAGTAGTGTACAGCCTATCTATATCTTCAGTAGGGTACAGCCTATCTTCAGTAGGGTACAGCCTATCTATATCTTCAGTAGTGTACAGCCTATCTTCAGTAGTGTACAGCCTATCTTCAGTAGTGTACAGCCTATCTTCAGTAGTGTACAGCCTATCTTCAGTAGTGTACAGCCTATCTTCAGTAGTGTACAGCCTATCTTCAGTAGTGTACAGCCTATCTTCAGTAGTGTACAGCCTATCTTCAGTAGTGTACAGCCTATCTTCAGTAGTGTACAGCCTATCTTCAGTAGTGTACAGCCTATCTTCAGTAGTGTACAGCCTATCTTCAGTAGTGTACAGCCTATCTTCAGTAGTGTACAGCCTATCTTCAGTAGTGTACAGCCTATCTTCAGTAGTGCACAACCTATCTTCAGTAGTGTACAGCCTATCTATATCTTCAGTAGTGTACAGCCTATCTATATCTTCAGTAGTGTACAGCCTATCTATATCTTCAGTAGTGTACAGCCTATCTATGTCTTCAGTAGGGTACAGCCTATCTTCAGTAGGGTACAGCCTATCTTCAGTAGGGTACAGCCTATCTTCAGTAGTGTACAGCCTATCTTCAGTAGTGTACAGCCTATCTTCAGTAGTGTACAGCCTATCTTCAGTAGTGTACAGCCTATCTTCAGTAGTGTACAGCCTATCTTCAGTAGTGTACAGCCTATCTTCAGTAGTGTACAGCCTATCTTCAGTAGTGTACAGCCTATCTTCAGTAGTGTACAGCCTATCTTCAGTAGTGTACAGCCTATCTTCAGTAGTGTACAGCCTATCTTCAGTAGTGTACAGCCTATCTTCAGTAGTGTACAGCCTATCTTCAGTAGTGTACAGCCTATCTTCAGTAGTGTACAGCCTATCTTCAGTAGTGTACAGCCTATCTTCAGTAGTGTACAGCCTATCTTCAGTAGTGTACAGCCTATCTTCAGTAGTGTACAGCCTATCTTCAGTAGTGTCCAGCCTATCTATATCTTCAGTAGTGCACAACCTATCTTCAGTAGTGTACAGCCTATCTATATCTTCAGTAGTGTACAGCCTATCTATATCTTCAGTAGTGTACAGCCTATCTATGTCTTCAGTAGGGTACAGCCTATCTTCAGTAGGGTACAGCCTATCTTCAGTAGTGTACAGCCTATCTTCAGTAGGGTACAGCCTATCTTCAGTAGGGTACAGCCTATCTTCAGTAGTGTACAGCCTATCTTCAGTAGTGTACAGCCTATCTTCAGTAGTGTACAGCCTATCTTCAGTAGTGTACAGCCTATCTTCAGTAGTGTACAGCCTATCTATGTCTTCAGTAGGGTACAGCCTATCTTCAGTAGTGTACAGCCTATCTATATCTTCAGTAGTGTACAGCCTATCTATATCTTCAGTAGTGTACAGCCTATCTATATCTTCAGTAGTGTACAGCATATCTTCAGTAGTGTACAGCCTATCTTCAGTAGGGTACAGCCTATCTTCAGTAGGGTACAGCCTATCTATATCTTCCGTAGGGTACAGCCTATCTATATCTTCCGTAGTGTACAACCTATCTTCAGTAGTGTACAACCTATCTTCAGTAGGGTACATCCTATCTATATCTTCAGTAGGGTACAGCCTATCTTCAGTAGGGTACAGCCTATCTTCAGTAGGGTACAGCCTATCTTCAGTAGGGTACAGCCTATCTTCAGTAGGGTACAGCCTATCTTCAGTAGGGTACAGCCTATCTTCAGTAGGGTACAGCCTATCTTCAGTAGGGTACAGCCTATCTTCAGTAGGGTACAGCCTATCTTCAGTAGTGCACAGCCTATCTTCAGTAGTGCACAGCCTATCTTCAGTAGTGCACAGCCTATCTATATCTTCAGTAGGGTACAGCCTATCTATGTCTTCAGTAGTGCACAGCCTATCTATATCTTCAGTAGTGCACAGCCTATCTATGTCTTCAGTAGTGCACAGCCTATCTATATCTTCAGTAGTGCACAGCCTATCTATATCTTCAGTAGTGCACAGCCTATCTATGTCTTCAGTAGTGCACAGCCTATCTATATCTTCAGTAGTGCACAGCCTATCTATGTCCTCAGTAGTGCACAGCCTATCTATGTCCTCAGTAGTGCACAGCCTATCTATGTCCTCAGTAGTCCGCAGCCTATCTATGTCCTCAGTAGTCCGCAGCCTATCTTCGTCTTCAGTAGTGCGCAGCCTATCTTCGTCTTCAGTAGTGCGCAGCCTATCTTCGTCTTCAGTAGTGCGCAGCCTATCTTCGTCTTCAGTAGTGCGCAGCCTATCTTCGTCTTCAGTAGTGCGCAGCCTATCTATGTCTTCAGTAGTGCGCAGCCTATCTATGTCTTCAGTAGTGTGCAACCTATCTTCAGTAGTGTACAACCTATCTTCAGTAGTGTACAACCTATCTTCAGTAGTGTACAACCTATCTTCAGTAGTGTACAACCTATCTTCAGTAGGGTACAACCTATCTTCAGTAGGGTACAGCCTATCTTCAGTAGGGTACAACCTATCTTCAGTAGGGTACAGCCTATCTTCAGTAGGGTACAGCCTATCTTCAGTAGGGTACAGCCTATCTTCAGTAGGGTACAGCCTATCTTCAGTAGGGTACAGCCTATCTTCAGTAGGGTACAGCCTATCTTCAGTAGGGTACAGCCTATCTTCAGTAGGGTACAGCCTATCTTCAGTAGGGTACAGCCTATCTTCAGTAGGGTACAGCCTATCTTCAGTAGGGTACAGCCTATCTTCAGTAGGGTACAGCCTATCTTCAGTAGGGTACAGCCTATCTTCAGTAGGGTACAGCCTATCTTCAGTAGGGTACAGCCTATCTTCAGTAGGGTACAGCCTATCTTCAGTAGGGTACAGCCTATCTTCAGTAGGGTACAGCCTATCTTCAGTAGGGTACAGCCTATCTTCAGTAGGGTACAGCCTATCTTCAGTAGGGTACAGCCTATCTTCAGTAGGGTACAGCCTATCTTCAGTAGGGTACAGCCTATCTTCAGTAGGGTACAGCCTATCTTCAGTAGGGTACAGCCTATCTTCAGTAGGGTACAGCCTATCTTCAGTAGGGTACAGCCTATCTTCAGTAGGGTACAGCCTATCTATATCTTCAGTAGGGTACAACCTATCTTCAGTAGGGTACAACCTATCTTCAGTAGGGTACAACCTATCTTCAGTAGTGTCCAGCCTATCTATATCTTCAGTAGTGCACAGCCTATCTATGTCTTCAGTAGTGTACAACCTATCTTCAGTAGTGTACAACCTATCTTCAGTAGGGTACAGCCTATCTATATCTTCAGTAGGGTACAGCCTATCTATATCTTCAGTAGGGTACAACCTATCTTCAGTAGGGTACAACCTATCTTCAGTAGGGTACAACCTATCTTCAGTAGGGTACAACCTATCTTCAGTAGGGTACAACCTATCTTCAGTAGGGTACAACCTATCTTCAGTAGTGTACAACCTATCTTCAGTAGGGTACAGCCTATCTATGTCTTCAGTAGTGTCCAGCCTATCTATATCTTCAGTAGTGCACAGCCTATCTATGTCTTCAGTAGTGTACAACCTATCTTCAGTAGTGTACAACCTATCTTCAGTAGGGTACAGCCTATCTATATCTTCAGTAGGGTACAGCCTATCTATATCTTCAGTAGGGTACAACCTATCTTCAGTAGGGTACAACCTATCTTCAGTAGGGTACAACCTATCTTCAGTAGGGTACAACCTATCTTCAGTAGGGTACAACCTATCTTCAGTAGGGTACAACCTATCTTCAGTAGTGTACAACCTATCTTCAGTAGGGTACAGCCTATCTATGTCTTCAGTAGGGTACAGCCTATCTATGTCTTCAGTAGGGTACAACCTATCTATATCTTCAGTAGTGTACAACCTATCTTCAGTAGGGTACAGGCTATCTATATCTTCAGTAGGGTACAGGCTATCTATATCTTCAGTAGTGTCCAGCCTATCTATATCTTCAGTAGTGCACAGCCTATCTATGTCTTCAGTAGTGTACAACCTATCTTCAGTAGTGTACAACCTATCTTCAGTAGGGTACAGCCTATCTATATCTTCAGTAGGGTACAGCCTATCTATATCTTCAGTAGTGCACAGCCTATCTATGTCTTCAGTAGTGTACAACCTATCTTCAGTAGGGTACAGCCTATCTATATCTTCAGTAGGGTACAGCCTATCTATATCTTCAGTAGGGTACAGCCTATCTATGTCTTCAGTAGTGCACAGCCTATCTATGTCTTCAGTAGTGCACAGCCTATCTATGTCTTCAGTAGTGCACAGCCTATCTTCAGTAGGGTACAGCCTATCTTCAGTAGGGTACAGCCTATCTTCAGTAGTGCACAGCCTATCTTCAGTAGTGCACAGCCTATCTTCAGTAGTGCACAGCCTATCTTCAGTAGTGCACAGCCTATCTTCAGTAGTGCACAGCCTATCTTCAGTAGTGCACAGCCTATCTTCAGTAGTGCACAGCCTATCTTCAGTAGTGCACAGCCTATCTTCAGTAGTGCACAGCCTATCTTCAGTAGTGCACAGCCTATCTTCAGTAGTGCACAGCCTATCTTCAGTAGTGCACAGCCTATCTTCAGTAGTGCACAGCCTATCTTCAGTAGTGCACAGCCTATCTTCAGTAGTGCACAGCCTATCTTCAGTAGTGCACAGCCTATCTTCAGTAGTGCACAGCCTATCTTCAGTAGTGCACAGCCTATCTTCAGTAGTGCACAGCCTATCTTCATCTTCAGTAGTGCACAGCCTATCTTCAGTAGTGCACAGCCTATCTTCAGTAGGGTACAGCCTATCTTCAGTAGTGCACAGCCTATCTTCAGTAGTGCACAGCCTATCTTCAGTAGTGCACAGCCTATCTTCAGTAGTGCACAGCCTATCTTCAGTAGTGCACAGCCTATCTTCAGTAGTGCACAGCCTATCTTCAGTAGTGCACAGCCTATCTTCAGTAGGGTACAGCCTATCTATATCTTCAGTAGGGTACAGCCTATCTTCAGTAGTGCACAGCCTATCTATATCTTCAGTAGTGCACAGCCTATCTATGTCTTCAGTAGGGTACAGCCTATCTTCAGTAGTGCACAGCCTATCTTCATCTTCAGTAGTGCACAGCCTATCTTCAGTAGGGTACAGCCTATCTTCAGTAGGGTACAGCCTATCTTCAGTAGGGTACAGCCTATCTTCAGTAGGGTACAGCCTATCTATATCTTCAGTAGGGTACAGCCTATCTATATCTTCAGTAGGGTACAGCCTATCTTCAGTAGTGCACAGCCTATCTATATCTTCAGTAGTGCACAGCCTATCTATGTCTTCAGTAGTGCACAGCCTATCTATGTCTTCAGTAGTGCACAGCCTATCTATGTCTTCAGTAGTCCACAGCCTATCTATGTCTTCAGTAGTCCACAGCCTATCTTCGTCTTCAGTAGTGCACAGCCTATCTTCATTTTCAGTAGTGCACAGCCTATCTTCATTTTCAGTAGTGCACAGCCTATCTTCATTTTCAGTAGTGCACAGCCTATCTTCATTTTCAGTAGTGCACAGCCTATCTTCAGTAGTGTACAGCCTATCTTCAGTAGTGCACAACCTATCTTCAGTAGTGTACAGCCTATCTATATCTTCAGTAGTGTACAGCCTATCTATATCTTCAGTAGGGTACAGCCTATCTTCAGTAGGGTACAGCCTATCTATATCTTCAGTAGTGTACAGCCTATCTATATCTTCAGTAGTGCACAACCTATCTTCAGTAGTGTACAGCCTATCTATATCTTCAGTAGGGTACAGCCTATCTATATCTTCAGTAGGGTACAGCCTATCTTCAGTAGGGTACAGCCTATCTATATCTTCAGTAGTGTACAGCCTATCTTCAGTAGTGTACAGCCTATCTTCAGTAGTGTACAGCCTATCTTCAGTAGTGTACAGCCTATCTTCAGTAGTGTACAGCCTATCTTCAGTAGTGTACAGCCTATCTTCAGTAGTGTACAGCCTATCTTCAGTAGTGTACAGCCTATCTTCAGTAGTGTACAGCCTATCTTCAGTAGTGTACAGCCTATCTTCAGTAGTGTACAGCCTATCTTCAGTAGTGTACAGCCTATCTTCAGTAGTGTACAGCCTATCTTCAGTAGTGTACAGCCTATCTTCAGTAGTGTACAGCCTATCTTCAGTAGTGTACAGCCTATCTTCAGTAGTGTACAGCCTATCTTCAGTAGTGTACAGCCTATCTTCAGTAGTGTACAGCCTATCTTCAGTAGTGTACAGCCTATCTTCAGTAGTGTACAGCCTATCTTCAGTAGTGTACAGCCTATCTTCAGTAGTGTACAGCCTATCTTCAGTAGTGTACAGCCTATCTTCAGTAGTGTACAGCCTATCTTCAGTAGTGTACAGCCTATCTTCAGTAGTGTACAGCCTATCTTCAGTAGTGTACAGCCTATCTTCAGTAGTGTACAGCCTATCTTCAGTAGTGTACAGCCTATCTTCAGTAGTGTACAGCCTATCTTCAGTAGTGTACAGCCTATCTTCAGTAGTGTACAGCCTATCTTCAGTAGTGTACAGCCTATCTTCAGTAGTGTACAGCCTATCTTCAGTAGTGTACAGCCTATCTTCAGTAGTGTACAGCCTATCTTCAGTAGTGTACAGCCTATCTTCAGTAGTGTACAGCCTATCTTCAGTAGTGTACAGCCTATCTTCAGTAGGGTACAGCCTATCTTCAGTAGGGTACAGCCTATCTTCAGTAGTGTACAGCCTATCTTCAGTAGTGTACAGCCTATCTTCAGTAGTGTACAGCCTATCTATGTCTTCAGTAGGGTACAGCCTATCTTCAGTAGTGTACAGCCTATCTATATCTTCAGTAGTGTACAGCCTATCTATATCTTCAGTAGTGTACAGCATATCTTCAGTAGTGTACAGCCTATCTTCAGTAGGGTACAGCCTATCTTCAGTAGGGTACAGCCTATCTATGTCTTCAGTAGGGTACAGCCTATCTATGTCTTCAGTAGGGTACAGCCTATCTATATCTTCAGTAGGGTACAGCCTATCTATATCTTCAGTAGTGCACAACCTATCTTCAGTAGTGTACAGCCTATCTATATCTTCAGTAGTGCACAACCTATCTTCAGTAGTGTACAGCCTATCTATATCTTCAGTAGTGTACAGCCTATCTATATCTTCAGTAGTGTACAGCCTATCTATGTCTTCAGTAGGGTACAGCCTATCTTCAGTAGGGTACAGCCTATCTATATCTTCAGTAGTGTACAGCCTATCTTCAGTAGTGTACAGCCTATCTTCAGTAGTGTACAGCCTATCTTCAGTAGTGTACAGCCTATCTTCAGTAGTGTACAGCCTATCTTCAGTAGTGTACAGCCTATCTTCAGTAGTGTACAGCCTATCTTCAGTAGTGTACAGCCTATCTTCAGTAGTGTACAGCCTATCTTCAGTAGTGTACAGCCTATCTTCAGTAGTGTACAGCCTATCTTCAGTAGTGTACAGCCTATCTTCAGTAGTGTACAGCCTATCTTCAGTAGTGTCCAGCCTATCTATATCTTCAGTAGTGCACAACCTATCTTCAGTAGTGTACAGCCTATCTATATCTTCAGTAGTGTACAGCCTATCTATATCTTCAGTAGGGTACAGCCTATCTTCAGTAGGGTACAGCCTATCTTCAGTAGTGTACAGCCTATCTTCAGTAGTGTACAGCCTATCTTCAGTAGTGTACAGCCTATCTTCAGTAGTGTACAGCCTATCTTCAGTAGTGTACAGCCTATCTTCAGTAGTGTACAGCCTATCTTCAGTAGTGTACAGCCTATCTTCAGTAGTGTACAGCCTATCTTCAGTAGTGTACAGCCTATCTATGTCTTCAGTAGGGTACAGCCTATCTTCAGTAGTGTACAGCCTATCTATATCTTCAGTAGTGTACAGCCTATCTATATCTTCAGTAGTGTACAGCATATCTTCAGTAGTGTACAGCCTATCTTCAGTAGGGTACAGCCTATCTATGTCTTCAGTAGGGTACAGCCTATCTATATCTTCAGTAGTGCACAGCCTATCTATATCTTCAGTAGTGCACAGCCTATCTATATCTTCAGTAGTGTACAACCTATCTATATCTTCAGTAGGGTACAGGCTATCTATATCTTCAGTAGTGTACAGCCTATCTATATCTTCAGTAGTGCACAGCCTATCTATGTCTTCAGTAGTGTACAACCTATCTTCAGTAGTGTACAACCTATCTTCAGTAGTGTACAACCTATCTTCAGTAGGGTACAGCCTATCTATATCTTCCGTAGGGTACAGCCTATCTATATCTTCCGTAGTGTACAACCTATCTTCAGTAGTGTACAACCTATCTTCAGTAGGGTACATCCTATCTATATCTTCAGTAGGGTACAGCCTATCTTCAGTGGTGCACAGCCTATCTATGTCTTCAGTAGGGTACAGCCTATCTTCAGTAGGGTACAGCCTATCTTCAGTAGGGTACAGCCTATCTTCAGTAGGGTACAGCCTATCTTCAGTAGGGTACAGCCTATCTTCAGTAGGGTACAGCCTATCTTCAGTAGGGTACAGCCTATCTTCAGTAGGGTACAGCCTATCTTCAGTAGGGTACAGCCTATCTTCAGTAGGGTACAGCCTATCTTCAGTAGGGTACAGCCTATCTTCAGTAGGGTACAGCCTATCTTCAGTAGGGTACAGCCTATCTTCAGTAGGGTACAGCCTATCTTCAGTAGGGTACAGCCTATCTTCAGTAGGGTACAGCCTATCTTCAGTAGGGTACAGCCTATCTTCAGTAGGGTACAGCCTATCTTCAGTAGGGTACAGCCTATCTTCAGTAGGGTACAGCCTATCTTCAGTAGGGTACAGCCTATCTTCAGTAGGGTACAGCCTATCTTCAGTAGGGTACAGCCTATCTTCAGTAGGGTACAGCCTATCTTCAGTAGGGTACAGCCTATCTTCAGTAGGGTACAGCCTATCTTCAGTAGGGTACAGCCTATCTTCAGTAGGGTACAGCCTATCTTCAGTAGGGTACAGCCTATCTTCAGTAGGGTACAGCCTATCTTCAGTAGGGTACAGCCTATCTTCAGTAGGGTACAGCCTATCTTCAGTAGGGTACAGCCTATCTTCAGTAGGGTACAGCCTATCTTCAGTAGGGTACAGCCTATCTTCAGTAGGGTACAGCCTATCTTCAGTAGGGTACAGCCTATCTTCAGTAGGGTACAGCCTATCTTCAGTAGGGTACAGCCTATCTTCAGTAGGGTACAGCCTATCTTCAGTAGTGTACAGCCTATCTATGTCTTCAGTAGGGTACAGCCTATCTATGTCTTCAGTAGGGTACAGCCTATCTATGTCTTCAGTAGGGTACAGCCTATCTATGTCTTCAGTAGTGTACAACCTATCTATATCTTCAGTAGGGTACAGGCTATCTATATCTTCAGTAGTGTACAGCCTATCTATGTCTTCAGTAGTGTACAGCCTATCTATGTCTTCAGTAGTGTCCAGCCTATCTATATCTTCAGTAGTGCACAGCCTATCTATGTCTTCAGTAGTGTACAACCTATCTTCAGTAGGGTACAGGCTATCTATATCTTCAGTAGTGTACAGCCTATCTATGTCTTCAGTAGTGTCCAGCCTATCTATATCTTCAGTAGTGCACAGCCTATCTATGTCTTCAGTAGTGTACAACCTATCTTCAGTAGTGTACAACCTATCTTCAGTAGGGTACAGCCTATCTATGTCTTCAGTAGTGTACAACCTATCTTCAGTAGGGTACAGGCTATCTATGTCTTCAGTAGTGTCCAGCCTATCTATATCTTCAGTAGTGTACAACCTATCTTCAGTAGTGTACAACCTATCTTCAGTAGGGTACAGCCTATCTATG
>NW_026602833.1:0-10549 GCF_029448725.1 Salvelinus fontinalis
GATTCTGGGAAAATTAGACTTGTCAGGCCATCATTGTAATTAAATAAAAAATGACTGACTTGGCTGGTTAAATGAAGGTTAAATAAATCAAATGAAATGTTCTCTTCAATTCAGATTCCCGGTGAAGATGTCTCCTTGTTCTGTTTTGAGTAGGGCGAAGTTGCCCCTAGACACTGAACTTGGGTCAGTTTTGCATATTCCCCACTAATGGTTAAGGTTAGAATAGGGGAGGGGAAGCTGATCCTAGATCTGTACTTAAGGGAAATTTCACCTTGTAGCAGTCTGTTTACCGAGCGTCGCCATTCTATTTGTCCACCGCTGCCGTGCCCCGGTTAGCAGCACACTTGCACAACACTGATTCCGCTGGGTAATTATGGCAATTGTATGGCTGTACAAACAGACTAAACATCCTCTGTCTACCTTATCATTACATCCATTACTTAGCCCGGGGTTGGCAGTGAAAGCCCTTTGGGTAATTTCACATTAAAAAAATTCAAGCCACTTAAGAGATTAACAAGGAGGGAGGGATTAGGAAGGAAAACATGGGATGAGTCCCAAATGGCACTCTATTCCCTAAATAGTGCACAATAAAGATCCTATGAGCCCTGGTCAAACGTAGTGCACTATAAAGGGAATAGGGTGCCATTTTAGATTCAGACATGAGGTTATGTCACATGGTTCAGTCACACATTATCTTCTAATCTCTTACGTCCCACGTATTACGACCGTTAAACGCCAAAAGCCACTAGAATACTAGTCCAAGTGTTGTTGTTTTGTTAAAGCCACCCCCTACTAGTGCCTCTTTGCCATACACACGATGTGTTCAATTTTGGATTATCTGGCCTCACACGCATGTAGACAAGATGGAGTACTTTTGTTGGATGAAGCATCGAAGCCAACAAGGGGGATTCCTTTAGAGTCATGATGAGCTGAGAATGGATCTCTTTCACAGGCTTCATGGTTGGCTTGAGGACACCGGGCACGTGCATATATTATGATGTCATTTCCCCTGACGATTCAATACATGGACTCGGTTTCAACGCACGCCATCATCATTAAAAGGTGATGTCACTCGCAATCGATTGAAATAATGCTTTTGCTAATGTAGATTTAAGGGGATAGGGAAAGATGAGCAAATGCTTAAATAAACAGAATTAAAAGATGTATTGGCAGGGAGTTCGTACGGAGCGACAGAACAAAACAATTTAAACTAGCACACAATCACAAAGTAGGAAAAGATGCCATGTAACCATAGACATGAACATGTACAAATTGTATTATATCATGTAAACATATTATACTGCCTTTTGGAGACTCAGTCAAAACGAAGTCACTGAAGCAATTAACCCCTTCTTCACATTCATCCTCTGCCCAAACCCTGACCTTCCTGGCTGGGGAACGAGGGGTTGGGTTTCATGCTAAGGGGGGAGAGGGTTATGGGGGATTACAGTGTAATTAACCCCTGCTCCAGACCACTGGTTTTAGAGTGATGAGACGGATATAATGTTGGTTTAGACCTGCCAGGCCCAGACGTACACACACACAAACTTGTAGGCACGCATACACAGGCTCACACTTAAATAAACAGGCAAAGAGAAAGAATAACAGTACCTACACACACCCACACTGATAAACACAAAGTGAGAGACAGATATGCACGTACCAACAGCTGCATCCACAGAGGTACACAGATTTATTAAAGCCTACAACCTGCTGTTTAACATTCATCGCATAGTGATATGAGATGAGCCTGCTGTGAGTCAGCCAGCTAGTCAGCCATGTAGTCAGGTAGTCAGCCAGCTAGTCAGCCATGTAGTCAGGTAGTCAGACAGCTAGTCAGCCATGTAGTCAGGTAGTCAGACAGCTAGTCAGCCATGTAGTCAGGTAGTCAGACAGCTAGTCAGCCATGTATCCAGGTAGTCAGACAGATAGTCAACCATGTAGTCAGGTAGTCAGCCAGCTAGTCAGCCATGTAGTCAAGTAGTCAGACAGCTATTCAGCTATGTAGTAAGGTAGTCAGCCAGCTAGTCAGCCAGGTATCCAGGTAGTCAGCCAGATAGTCAGCCAGGTAGCCAAGACGTCAGCCAACTAGTCAGCCAGGTAGTCAGCCAGTTAGCCAGGTAGTCAGCCAGGCCAGGTAGTCAGCCTGTAGTTAGCCATAAAGAGCCAGGTAGTCCGCCGGGTAGTCATTCAGGTAGTGAGCCAGGTAGTCATCCATGTATCCAGGTATCCGGCCAGGTAGTCAGGTATGTATCCAAGTAGCCAGCCAGGTAGCCAGCCAGGTAGCCATGTAGCCCGCCAGGTAGTCAGACAGGTAGAGACAGGTAGCCAGGCAGGTAGTCAGACAGTTAGAGCCAGGTATCAAGGTAGCCAGCCAGGTAGTCCGCCAGGTATTCAGCCGGGTAGTCAGTCAGGTATCCATGTAGTCCGCAAGGTGGTCCACCAGGTATTCATCCAGGTATTCATCCAGGTATCCGGCCAGGTGGTCCGCAAGTAGTCGGACAGGTAGTCAGCTAAGTAGTCAGTCCGGTACCCAGGTAGCCAGCCAGGTAGTTCGCTAGGTAGTCAGCCAGGTAGTCAGCCAGGTATCCAGGTAGTTAGCCAGGTAGTTAGCCAGGTAGTTAGCCAGGTAGACCCATGCTGCCTGAGTAATAATGGCCTCCCCAATTCTCGGAGGGAGGAAGACTGAGTAAAACACATAGAAACGTCTGTACAGGCACAGTCGCTAACACACACACACACGCATGTACTGACACGCACAGATATGCGGGCACACACGCGTATACAAGCAGGCCCGCGAACACACACACAGCCCCCAAAACCCCCTTAAGGCCTGTCCTCTCAAACCAGCCACCTGCTGTTACCTAACAGGGTGATCACATGCCCATTCATCCCAGGACTTTGAGAATCAACAGAGTTAAACAGCACCTATCTGGAGTAAAAGAGCGGTCTACACAGATCACAGGCCCGGGCTGTTTCCCTAATGGCACCCTTATACAGAGCACTACTTTAGACCAGGGCCCTTAGAGCTCTGTTCACAAGCACTGCTCTAAATAGGGAATAGGGTACCATTTGGGACGCAGCCATACCATACAGATCATAGACCCAGTCAGAGAGCGGTGATGAGTGATGTTTTCACACCCACAATGTGGTTTTCATTATAGAGGGGTAGCCTGTTTAGTTATCTCTTAGAATCCTACAGACGTAGTGTCATAGTGTCCCCATTGTTTAGTTATCTCTCAGAATCCTACAGACGTAGTGTCATAGTGTCCCCATTGTTTAGTTATCTCTCAGAATCCTACAGACGTAGTGTCATAGTGTCCCCATTGTTTAGTTATCTCTCAGAATCCTACAGACGTAGTGTCATAGTGTCCCCATTGTTTAGTTACCTCTCAGAATCCTACAGATGTAGTGTCATAGTGTCACCATTGTTTAGTTATCTCTCAGAATCCTACAGACGTAGTGTCATAGTGTCACCATTGTTAGGTTATCTCTCAGAATCCTACAGACGTAGTGTTAAACGGGGCAGCAGGTAACCTAGGGGTTAGAGCACTGGACTAGTAACCGAAAGGTTGCAAGTTCGAATCCCCGACTTGAAAAGGTAAAAAAATCTGTCGTTCTGCCCTGTCCTTGGCCGTCATTGAAAATAAGAATTTGTTCTTAACTGACTTGCCTAGTAAAAAAAAATTGTGTCCCCATTGTTTTCCCCCTGAAGATGCCTTCTGAACCAGCTTAGTGTGGTACGTCTGGGCCCTTTCATTCACAAAACACAATCCCTCTCAAGTCCTCCTTCGTGGAGATGAAGACATCTGAGGGCCTTGCCAAAACCACTTCAGCAATCACACGCTCCAATCTTCTTCTCCAAATAAATCTCCCAAAGGAGAGCTGGCCAAAAGTCAGTGGCCCGTCGGAACACCAATCTCCCAAAGGAGAGCCGGCAAAGAGCCAGTGGCCCGTCGGGAACACCAATCTCCCAAAGTAGAGCCCGCAGAAGCAAAGCGGCCCGTCGGAACACCATTCTCCCAAAGGAGAGCCCGCCCAGCGGCCCGTCGGAACACCAGACCATGTGTGTTAATGTAACCCCGTCAGAACAGCAGACCCTAACCATCTCCCATCTCGCCAGATAGACAATTGTGTCCTGGGCGCCGCTTTCCCTTCCGATGCAACCAACCAAGACCAGGCTGGCAAACGTTACACCCTGAGCAGGACAGACAAATTACAAGCTGTAAGATCTTGGGGTTTGTGAGGACAGTAATAAAACACCAAAGGCTGGGCAGTATACTTCAGAACAGTAACATTATAGACCCAATGGCTGCTAGGTAGTATAGTTCAGAACAGTAGTATTATTGACCCAATGGCTGCTGGGTGGTATAGTTCAGAACAGTAGAATTATTGGCCCAATGGCTGCTGGGTGGTATAGTTCAGAACAGTAGTATTATAGACCCAATGGCTGCTGGGTAGTATAGTTCAGAACAGTAGCATTATTGACCCAATGGCTGCAGGGTAGTATAGTTCAGAACAGTAGTATTATAGACCCAATGGCTGGGTGGTATAGTTCAGAACCCTAGCTTTATAGAACTTTAAACCTGCATATTTAGCTAAAAGAAATCCAGGTTAGCAGGCAATATTAACCAGGTGAAATTGTGTCATTTCGCTTGCGTTCATTGCACGCAGAGTCAGGGTATTTGCAACAGTTTGGGCCGCCTGGCTCTTTGCGAACTAATTTGCCAGATTATGACATAACATTGAAGGTTGTGCAATGTAACAGGAATATTTAGACTCATGGATGCCACCCGTTAGATAAAATACGGGACGGAATAAACCTTTTGTTTTCGAGGTGATAGTTTACGGATTAGTCAAAGGTACATGGTTTAGAGAGAAATAGTCGACGCGTTATAATTCCTGTAATAACTTGAGGCTGAACTTGAAAGGAGTTCCTTCGTTATTTTACCGTTCATGTCTTCCATAGAGAATGTCTTGATCTACTTCAAATAAGGTCTGTGTTTCGTGGAGGAGCAGACTGACAGGGGACCATGCAGACAAGCTCTGCTTTCTGCACTACAACCTAAAACTTAACTGGGAATATTGAAGACCCATGAAAGCTGGTGGTTCGTTTTAACATATGTTCTCGTGTTATTTGAGACTAAATTGATTTTATTTATGTATTATATTAAGTTAAAATAAAAGTTCATACTGTTCAATACTGTTCATTGAGTATTGTTGCAATTGTCATTATTACAAAAATGTGTGTGTGTGTATGATATATATATAAATACATATTTAAAAATGTTTTTTTAAATCGTCCGATTAATCGGCATCGGCTTTTTTTGTCCTCCAATAATCGGTATCGGTATCGGCGTTGAAAAATGATAATCGGTCGACCTCTAGTACACATGGCCACACAATCACTTTCCCCAGCGCCTGACACCCTCCCTACTGCAGCCACTGACTGAGCCACTCAATGGCTGCTTAGCATTCGATAGCCTCACATCCCTAATTGAAGCACACGGCAGTGGCAGAGCCTGTGATCAAGCACACGTTATTCCCTTTGATCTGGTCATGCGTAAGCTTCTGTCCAGTGTCCACACCTCCCTCTTGTGGTCAAAACAGACCAGACGACCACAGTGTAAAACAGGGGAGATTGTGGGCATCATGTCATAAGAGCACACATCATGATGGCCTTGCATGAACACACACTGCGGAACAACGTCAACATATATGGATTACGGGGTTTAGGGGCTTTGCTGTGGTGACATGAGGTTCCACACTGCTGCCATCCAGTTCTCAGGGCATCTGGGAGGTTAGGAGAGGAGAGAGGAGGAGAGGGGGAATATTTGCTTGTTGGAGAGGAACAGACACTACATTTACTTGAGGCAGGTGAGAAGAAAGTGTCAAGCAGAATTAATGGTACATCCCGAAGCTACAAGAAGGAAAAATGGGAAAATATAACAGTTTGATGGATAGATGTATACCTTGAAAGTTTGCTCCTCCTCATAACTACAAAGAACAAGACTGACTCAGAGAGTTCTGATTCTTGACTAAGCTGTAATAACAAGGCCATAATGTATATTACTAATACAGCTGTAATAACGAGGCCATAATTTATATTACTAATACAGCTGTAAAAACAAGACCATAATGTACATTACTAATACAGCTGTAATAACAAGACCATAATCTATACTACTAATACAGCTGTAATAACAAGGCAATAATATACAGTGTGTATAACTGATACCCTATGGGTATGCAGTGTGTATAACTGATACCCCATGGGCATGCAGTGTGTATAACTGATACCCTATGGGTATGCAGTGTGCATAACTGATACCCTATGGGTATGCAGTGTGTATAACTGATACCCTATGGGTATGCAGTGTGCATAACTGATACCCTATGGACATGCAGTGTGTATAACTGATACCCTATGGGCATGCAGTGTGTATAACTGATACCCTATGGGCATGCAGTGTGTATAACTGATACCCTATGGGCATGCAGTGTGTATAACTGATACCCTATGGGTATGCAGTGTGTATAACTGATACCCAATGGGTATGCAGTGTGTATAACTGATACCCAATGGGTATGCAGTGTGTATAACAGATTCCACGCGGAGAGGCTGGAAACAATACAACCGAGAGGCGATGTATTCCCAAGAGATTCACGGGAGTCAAAGAACCTGTGGACATGGATGACCGCTCCTTAAGCAAACTGCATGTGTTCTGCCCTGTTAATCTGATGGGAAGGCGTTGACCCGTAGTAGAAATGAATGAGATGTGCGTTCATCCTGGAGTGTAAACAAGGTAGGGGTTTATCTCTCATCCACTTTATTATGGCACAGCTCGCTAGATCTGATCTTAGACCGGCTCATCAAAGTTAATACACAAGGTTCTCCACCCCCCTTCATTTATTCAGATTAAATTAATTAACTACTACAGCGGAGAATGCTAAACGAATTACTAATTTGATTTAATCAACACAAATAAGCGTTTGATAGGCCGAGCCTGTAATAGCTGTCGCTTTCCTCATCCTCAGATGAGGTGAGGAGAGAAGGATCTTCGGACCAAAATGCGGAGTCAGGGAAATATGCCATCTTTATTTTATAACGAAAACCGATGACACGAAAACAAACACTTTAACAAACTACAAAATAAGAAAACGACGTACAACGGAACCTGAACATAAACTCACATCAACAAACGTAAACTCACGAACAGGAACGTACATCAAAACGAACGAACAGCCAAACAGCTCCAAAAGTGAATACATCGAACATAACGAAGACATCACAGGAGACAATCACCCACAAACAAACAGTGAGAATGCCCTACCTAAATATGACTCTTGATTAGAGGAAAATGCAAACCACCTGCCTCTAATCAAGAGCCATACCAGGCAAACCGAAACCAACATAGAAACAGATAACATAGACTGCCCACCCATAACACATGCCCTGACCAAAAACACATAAAAACTAACATAAATAGGTCAGGACTGTTACAGTACCCCCCCCCAAGGTGCGAACGCCGGGCGCACCAGCACAAAGTCCAGGGGAGGGTCCGGGTGGGCAGTTGACCACGGTGGTGGTTCCGGTTCAGGACGCTGTCCCCGCACCACCATAGTCACTCCCCTCTTCTTTCTACCCCTTCTACTGACCACCCTAACACTACCTTCCCCTAAATAAACAGCTAGCACCGGGACAAGGGGCAGCACCGGGACAAGGGGTAGCACCGGGACAAGGGGCAGCACCAGAACAAGGGGCAGCACCAGGATAAGGACCATCACTGGAATAAGGGGCAGCACCGGGACAAGGGGCAGCACCGGGACAAGGGGCAGCACCGGGACAAGGGGCAGCACCGGGACAAGGGGCAGCACCGGGACAAGGGGCAGCACCGGGACAAGGGGCAGCACCGGGACAAGGGGCAGCACCGGGACAAGGGGCAGCACCGGGACAAGGGGCAGCACCGGGACAAGGGGCAGCACCGGGACAAGGGGCAGCACCGGGACAAGGGGCAGCACCGGGACAAGGGGCAGATCCCGGCTGAAGGACTCTGGCAGGTCCATGCAGGCTGACGGCTCTCGACGCTCATGGCAGACTGACGGCTCTCTACGCTCATGGCAGGCTGACGGCTCTCGACGCTCATGGCAGGCTGACGGCTCTCGACGCTCATGGCAGGCTGACGGCTCTCGACGCTCATGGCGCTCTGACGGCTCTGGCTGCTCATGGCTCTCTGACGGCTCTGGCTGCTCATGGCTCACTGACGGCTCTGGCTGCTCATGGCTCACTGACGGCTCTGGCTGCTCATGGCTCTCTGACGGCTCTGGCTGCTCATGGCTCGCTGGCGGCTCTGGCAGATCCTGTCTGGTTGGCGGCTCTGGCAGATCCTGTCTGGTTGGCGGCTCTGGCAGATCCTGTCTGGTTGGCGGCTCTGGCAGATCCTGTCTGGTTGGCGGCTCTGGCAGATCCTGTCTGGCGGGCGGCTCTAGCGGCTCCTGTCTGGCTGACGGCTCTAGCGGCTCCTGTCTGGCGGATGGCTCTGTAGGCTCATGGCAGACGGGCGGCTTTGCAGGCTCATGGCAGACGGGCGGCTTTGCAGGCTCCTGGGAGACGGATGGCTCAGATGGCGCTGGGGAGACGGATGGCTCAGATGGCGCTGGGGAGACGGATGGCTCAGATGGCGCTGGGGAGACGGATGGCTCAGATGGCGCTGGGGAGACGGATGGCTCAGATGGCGCTGGGGAGACGGATGGCTCTGGCCGGATACGGCGCACTGTAGACCTGGTGCGTGGTGCCGGAACTGGAGGCACCGGGCTAATGATAAGCACCCTCCTACTAGTGCGTGGAGCAGGGACAGGGCACACTGAACTCTCAAAGCGTACTCTATACCTGGTGCGTGGTACCGGCACTGGTGGCACCTGGCTGAGGGCACGCACCTCAGGACTAGTACGGGGAGAAGTGACAGTGTGTACAGGACTTAGGAGACGCACAGGTGGCTTAGTGCGTGGGGCCGGAACTGGAGGCACTGAACTGGATACACGCACTATAGGGAGAGTGCGTGGAGGAGGAACAGGGCTCTGGAAATGCACTGGTAGCCTAGTGCGTAATATAGGCACTGTAGGTACTAGGCTGGGGCGGGGAGGTGGCGCCGGAAATACCGGACCGTGCAGGCGTACTGGCTCTCTTGAGCATTGAGCCTGCCCAACCTTACCTGGTTGAATGCTCCCGGTCGCCCGCCCAGTACGGGGAGGTGGAATAACCCGCACCGGGCTGTGTAGGCGAACCGGGGAAACCCTGCGTAAGGCAGGTGCCATGTATGCCGGCCCGAGGAGACGCACTGGAGACCAGACGCGTTGAGCCGGCCTCATGACACCTGGCTCAATGCCCAATCTAGCCCTACCAGTGCGGGGAGGTGGAATAACCCGCACTGGGCTATGCACACGTACAGGAGACACCGTGCGCTCTACTGCGTAACACGGTGTCTGCCCGTACTCCCGCTCTCCACGGTTAGCCTGGGAAGTGGGCGCAGGTCTCCTACCTGCCCTTAGCCCACTACCCTTTAGCCCCCCCCCAAGAAATTTTTGGGAGTTACTCACGGGCTTTTCGGGCTTCCGTGCAAAACGAGTCCCCTCATAATTCCGGTTACGAGCTTGATTCTCCGGCTTCCATCCACGTCTCCTAGCTGCCTCCTCATACCAGCGCTCCTGGGCTGTGGCTGCCTCACTCTTCTCACGAGAGCAGCGATATTCTCCAGTTTGCGCCCAGGGTCCTCTACCAGACAGGATCTCCTCCCAAGTCCAGAAGTCCTTGTTGCTCCGTCGATTTCTCCCATACCGCTTGGTCTCTGTATTTTGGTGGGTGATTCTGTAATGATACTCTAAATCCTCCTCCTCCTCAGACGAGGTGAGGAGAGAAGGATCTTCGGACCAAAATGCGGAGTCAGGGAAATATGCCATCTTTATTTTATAACGAAAACCGATGACACGAAAACAAACACTTTAACAAACTACAAAATAAGAAAACGACGTACAACGGAACCTGAACATAAACTCACATCAACAAACGTAAACTCACGAACAGGAACGTACATCAAAACGAACGAACAGCCAAACAGCTCCAAAAGTGAATACATCGAACATAACGAAGACATCACAGGAGACAATCACCCACAAACAAACAGTGAGAATGCCCTACCTAAATATGACTCTTGATTAGAGGAAAATGCAAACCACCTGCCTCTAATCAAGAGCCATACCAGGCAAACCGAAACCAACATAGAAACAGATAACATAGACTGCCCACCCATAACACATGCCCTGACCAAAAACACATAAAAACTAACATAAATAGGTCAGGACTGTTACAGAGCCTCATCATTTCCATGGCATTCGTTTACTATTCCGATGGAGCTCGTAAATTCCACCTGGAGAGGTTTATTGACGGTTGTGTTATCTCATCACTTCAAATCAGGGTTCAGCAAAGCAGAGTGTCATCCAATGTTAACCTGATAAGAATCAGTAGACAAGGGAACATTGGGCTCTCTTGTCT
>NW_026602834.1:0-10540 GCF_029448725.1 Salvelinus fontinalis
GAATAGTTTAGTTATTAATCAAAAGTGAAGTATGGTTCTAGGTCCAATGGGTGTTGTTCATATACCACTCTGACTCAAAATCAATATATTAGATACATACTATTTATCAGCATATTGACAGATTATTGCTATCAACTGCTGGTTACAAGTTATTTTACCCTGTTTGTATTTTTTGGAACAATGGCAATTAAGTTGATTAAATTAGGTAGAATAGATAGATGGGCTACCACTGGTGTCACAGGCATCACAGGTCTTGACCACCATGTTGAGATGCTTCTTTAGGATCACGTTGTTGTTGTCAGCGTAGAAGAGTACAGAGATGGGACTGAGCTTGGTGGGTGCGCAGCATGCTTTGGGTAACTCACCTGGCTTCAGAAGGTGAACCAGCCATTGAAAACGGTAAATCAGACTCATTCATACATGCACTTTCATATAGTCAATGATAATATCGTGTTATAAAAGAGATATGGGTTATTTAAGCAATAAGGCCCATGGCGGGGTGGTATATTGGCCATATAACACAAACATCAGAGGTGCCTTATTGCTATTAGAACACCTACTCATTCAAGGGTTTTTCTTTATTTTATTTATTTAACCAGGAGGGGCTCATTGAGATTTAAAATCTTTTTTTCAAGAGCGTCCTGGCCAAGATAGGCAGCACCAAGTCATTACAAAAATTACAGACAAACAACATGAAAAACTACAAGTAATCTAGTAGAAACCATTGAATTCACAAGAGTATAACAAAAATCAAAAACAGCAAATTAAAAACATTGACATCATTCATCAGTGATTTAAAAATACCAATCGGGACAAGTTCTTCCAGTTTAAAAGTATTTTGTAAGGCGTTCCAAGACGATGGCGCAGAGTACATAAAAGCTCTTTTACCAAATTCAGTTCGGACATTTGGAACAGTTAGCAGGATAAAGTCCAGCGAACGAAAAGAGTACCCACCACATTTCTGAACAATAAAAATGCCCAAATAAAAAGGTAGTAAACCCAAAATGGCTTTATAAATCAAAATATACCAGTGACTGAGCTACAAGTGACTAGAGAAGGCCAGCCAACCCTGGTATACAAAGTGCAGTGGTGCGTAAGGGTTTTGCAGTTTAAAATAAATCTCAAAGTACCATGGTAAAGGGTGTCAATTGATCTCAAACACTGAGCGGAAGCATTCATTATTAAAATATCCCCATAGTCTAGTAAAGGCATAAATGTAGCTGATACTAGCCTCCTTCTGGCTTCAAAAGAAAAACAGGCCTTATTCCTAAAATAAAATCCCAATTTCAGCCTCAATTTTTTTGTAAGTTGTTGAATATGCAATTTTAAAGAGGCCGTCATCAATTCAAATTCCAAGATATTTATATGAGGTTACAACCTCAATCTCCTTGCCCTGAAAGGTAGTAATAGGTGAAAGGTTTAGAGGTCTATTTCTTGCTTTAGAAAACACCATTAGTTTAGTTTTGTCAGTAATTGAGGATAAGCTTCAATTGACACAAGTTATGTTGAACAGTATAAAAAGCTGTTTGCAAGTTCTGGAAAGCTTTTGTAAGAGACGAGGCACAACAGTAAATAACAGTATCATCAGCATAAAAATGAAGTTGCGCATTGGACATTTTTGTCTAAATCATTTATATAAATAGTGAACAAGAGAGGACCAAGTCCAGAGCCTTGGGGCACACCATTAAAGACAGACAATTTAACAGACTTAAGCCCATTAAATTGAGTGCACTGAGTTCTATCAGACAGATAGTTAGCAAACTATGCAACTGCATGCTCTGAAAGACCTACACTCGACAAGCTCTGCCTTAGTATAGCATGATAAACTGTATCAAAAGCCTTACAGAGATCAATAAAAAGTGAGACACAGTGCTGTTTTTTGTCAAGGGCTTCAGTGATATCATTTAAAACCTTCATGGCTGCTGTAATTGTGCTATGCTTCTTCCTGAAGCCCGATTTGGTACATTGATAAAATAGAGTTAGTAAATTAAAACTCTTTTAGCTGTTCACTCACAAGGGTTTCAAGTATTTTCACCAGGGGTGACAGCTTTGAGATTGGCCTATAATTATTTAAAATAGTTTTTAAAAGTGGAAGTACAAATGCTGATTTCCAGAATTTCATTACATTCCAGGGTTAGATTGAACAGATATGTAAGTGGTTCAGCTATGAAATCAGCTGCCAGATTTAAAAAGCAGGGATCCAAAAGATCAGGACCTGCAGGCTTTCTCTGATCTAAGAATTTCAGGGCTTTATGTACCACCTGCACTGAGAATGGCAAAAAGCTAAAAGTTTGACCAGCTCTCACTGGTTCATCCACACAGGGTTGTACAGAGACAGAGGACACTGAATCAAACAGCCTACCAGATGATACAAAGTGCTCATTGAAACAATTCAGCATTTGTTTTGTCATATACAGCAAGAGAGTCCTTCAAAACACATGACGGTAATTCATTAACATTACTGTTATCAGACCTAGACTTAATAGCCTTCCAAAACTTTCTAGGGTCATTCAGGTTATCAGTGGTAACAGACATAAAATATTCAGACTTGGCCTTCCTGAGAAGAAAAGAACACTTGTTTCGTAACTGCCTAAAAATAAGCCAATCAGCAACAGAACATGATTTCCTTGCTTTAGCCCAGGCTAGATTACGGTCGTGAATAATACAAGACAGCTCAGAAGAAAACCATGGATTATCCCGCCCTTTAACCCTGAACCTGCGGAACGGGCATGTTTGTTTACTATTTGGAAAAAACCATCATGAAAGAATATCCAGGCAGTTTCCACATCAGGGATAAGCTCAATCTTGCTCCAGTCAAAATAAAACAAATCATGAAAGAAAGCCTGCTCATTAAAACACTTCAAATTTATCTTACGAATAAAACGTGGGTTTGTCTTAGGAACCTTAGTATTTCTAACATCAACAGCACAATGGTCACTTAAATCATTACAAAAAACACCAACCGCAGAATATTTATGTGGAACATTTTTTAAATCTACCCTGATGGATTTGATATTATCTGAGCATTTAAGATTTGGGCGAGTGTGTGAGTTAATCAACTGAGTAAGATTCATAGAATTACAAAACATTTTTGAATCATCAGACACCGGCTTTAACCAACACCAGTTGAGATCACCAATCAAGATCATTTCACTGTAAAGAAGTTTAGACATAAGGTGCGTCAAAGAAGAAAATGCTATTTTCTACATTGTTGAATAATAGTGAAGACATCAAAACTATGAAATAACACAAATGGAATCATGTAGTAACCAAAAAAGTGTGAAACATATCAAAACATATCATATATTTGATATTCTTCAAATAGCCACCCTTTGCCTTGATAGCTTTGCACACTCTTGGCATTCTCTTAACCAACTTCACCTGGAATGCTTTTCCAACAGTCTTGAAGGAGTTCACACATATGCTGAGCACTTGTTGGCTGTTTTTCCTTTACTCTGCGGTCCTACTCATCTCAAAACATCTCAATTTGGTTGAAGTCGGGGGATTGTGGAGGCCAGGTTATCTAATGCAGCACTCCGTCACTCTCCTTCTTGGTAAAATAGCCCTTACACCGTCTGGAGGTGTGTTGGTTCATTGTCCTGTTGAAAAACAAAATACATTCTCCTGAGTGGCGCAGTGGTCTAAGGCAAGTTGTGCAGTTAGAGATCCTGGTTGGAGTCCAGGCCCCGTCGCAGCCGGCCGCGACCGGGAGACCCATGAGGCAGGCACACAATTGGCCCAGCGTCGTCCGGGTTAGGGGAGGGTTTGGCCGGCAGGGATGTTCTTGTCCCATCGAGCTCTAGTGACTCCTGTGGCGAGCTGGGCGCAATGCACACAGACAGGGTTGCCAGGTGTATGGTGTTTCCTCCGACCCATTGGTGCGCCTGGCTTCCGGGTTAAGAAGGCATTGTGTCAAGAAGCAGTGCGGCTTGGCTGGCTTGTGTTTTGAAGGACGCACGGCTCTCGACCTTCGCCTCTCCCGAGTCGTACGGGAGTTGCAGCGATGAGACAAGACTGTAACTACCAATTGGATACCATGAAAAAGGTGTAAAAGTAACAAATAGTTTTTATTTTTTTATAATAATTTATTAAAACAAATGATAGTCCCACGAAGCCCAAACCAGATGGGATGACGTATAGCTGAAGAATGCTGTTGTAGCCATGCTGGTTAAGTGTGAATTCTAAATAAATCACAGACAGTGTCAACAGCAAAGCTTCCCCACACCATAACACCTCCTCCTCCTCCATACTTTATGGTAGGAAATACACATGCAGAGATCATCTGTTCACCCATCTCACAAAGACATGGCAGTTGGAACCAAAAATTTCAAATTTGGGCTCCAGACCAAGGGACAAATGGATTGTGTTTCATGGCCCAAGTAAGTCTCTTATTATTGGTGTCCTTTTAATAGTGGTTTCTTTGCAGCAATTCAACTATAAAGGCCTGATTCACAGTCTCCTCTGAACAGTTGATGTTGAGACGTGTCAGTTACTTGAACTCTGAAGCATTTATTTGGGCAGCAATATCTGAGGCTGGTAACTCTAATGAACTTATCCTCTGCAGCAGAGGTAACTCTAGGTCTTCCATTGCTGGGGTGGTCCTCATGAGAGCCAGTTTCATCATAGCGCTCGATTGTTTTTGCAACTACACTTGAACTATTCCGTATTGACTGACCTTCATGTCATAAAGTAATGGACTGTTGTTTCTCTTTGCTTATTTGAGCCGTTCTTGCCATAATATGGACTTGGTATTTTACCAAATAGGGCTATCTTCTAATCAATAAAACATTGTCAGAAAACAATAGTCTAAACCCAATGTCACCCATATATGGTTGAAAAGTTAGATGATTTACTGAGAATTTAACCTCACAACACCAAATATGGAACACATACAACCAAGTGCAGTGCAGTCTCAACTAGTAATGGTCACAGCAAATGATCATTATTATTTAATCAACAGTGTCAAGTACAGGTGTATGAATGTTATAATATTGTAGAGAACAATGTTACGCATGCCTCTGAAGAGGGAACGCAACACCCTGCTACAACTCAACTCCCAGTAAAGTGAAAGAGGTATGGACTGTAGGTGTGAGAAAGGACACCAAAAGGCAGAATTGACCGTTTACTAGGATTTTATTCCTTACACGTTAATATGGGGAAAAGGGTCTGGACAGAACCAAAGCAAAGAAAGTAAATGTCAAAGCCCCCCTCTCCTATCTAACCTGCTTACCCACTACGTACCTAACTTAACACCACCTGGTGCCCTAATCAAAATACAGGGAGTGGTCCGCCCAGGTCTTACCTAGTGTGCCTAGACAGTGATAATACTACTATGTATGCCCGCGGGCCTCTTGCCTAAGCACTCCCTAGGTGCCTTCCCCTTCCCCCCCTGGGAACAAATGAAACAGGATAACAAACAATTTCAATAATCAAAACAGTGTGTCCTATTGACACACAGACATAATCAATCAGCTCCCTCAGCAACAACTAACTCACTTAATTACCCACAGCCATCGGCCTCCTCTCTCAGCAATCCTCTCTCAGCAAAAATCTCTTTTCACAATCAATCTCCCTCTGCATTCATTCCTCTTTTTTCTCCTGAACAGAACACTGGCTTTTATATAGCTTCAGGAGTCTAATTGGATACAGCTGCGTCTTGACGAGGGGGCGGGGTCAGCTCCAATTAGCCATGGAGTCGACCAATCAGCTGCTTGGAGAATTCAGGAAACCATCTCCTGAAAAACACACACTCAAATACAAACTACAACACAGAAACTGGGGAACGTAACAAACAAGCTAATGATTAATTCTATGTAATTTCTAATGACATCAGGCAAAATTTCTAATGACATTTGGACATGAATTTCGTAGCTCCCTCTTGAATTGACCCTTTTTCTCTACATTGTATAGCAAGTAAGTGAACATGTAAAAATAATATATGTCATTCATCAGACGCTTTTATCCAAAGCGACTTACAATAAAACCTGCTGTCGTTTATGTATGGGTGGTGACGGGACTCGAACCCACTACCCTGGCGTTGCAAGCGTCATGCTCTATCATGGTCATGGTTGCACCTCAGCCACACTCAAGGTCCTAAACAATACTGTGCAGCCGTATTCATTGACCTGGCCAAGGCTTTCGACTCTGTCAATCACCACATCCTTATCGACAGACTCAACAGCCTTGGTTTCTCAAATGATTGCCTCACCTGGTTCATCAACTACTTCTCCGATAGAGTTCAGTGTGTAAAATCGGCTTCCTGTAGTCCGGGCCTCTGGCAGTCTCTATGGGGGTGCCACAGGGTTCAATTCTTGGGCCGACTCTCTTCTCTGTATTCATCAATGATGTCGCTCTTGCTGCTGGTGAGTCTCTGATCCACCTCTACGCAGATGACACCATTCGTATACATCTGGCCCTTCTTTGGACACTGTGTTAACTACCCTCCAGACGAGCTTCAATGCCATACAACTCTCCTTCCGTGGCCTCCAACTGCTCTTAAATACAAGTAAAACTAAATGCATGCTCTTCAACCGATTGCTGCCTGCACCTACCCGCCAGTCCAGCATCACTACTCTGGACGGTTCTGACTTAGAATATGTGGACAACTACAAATACCGAGGTGTCTGGTTAGACTGTAAACTCTCTTTCCAGACACACATCAAACATCTCCAATCCAAAGTTAAATCTAGAATTGGCTTCCTATTTCGCAACAAAGAATCCTTCACTCATGCTGCCAAACGTACCCTCGTAAAACTGACCATCCTACCAATCCTCGACTTCGGCGATGTCATTTACAAAATAGCCTCCAACACCCTACACAACAAATTGGATGCAGTCTATCGCAGTGCCATCCATTTTGTCACCAAAGCCCCATATACTACTCACCACTGCGACCTGTACGCTCTCGTTGGCTGGCCCTCACTTCATACTCGTCGACAAACCCACTGGCTCCAGGTCATCTACAAGACCCTGCTAGGTAAAGTCCCGCCTTATTTCAGCTCGCTGGTCACCATAGCAGCACTCACCCGTAGCACGCGCTCCAGCAGGTATATCTCACTGGTCATCCCCATAGCCAATTCCTTCTTTGGCCGCCTCTCCTTCCAGTTCTCTGCTGCCAATGACTGGAACGAACTACAAAAATCTCTGAAACTGGAGACACTTATCTCCCTCACTAGCTTTAAGCACCAGCTGTCAGAGCAGCTTACAGATCACTGCACCTGTACATAGCCCAAACAACTACCCCATCCCCTACTGTATTTATTTATCTTGCTCCTTTGCACCCCAGTGTTTCTACTTTGCACATTCATCTACTCCAAATCTACCATTCCAGTGTTTTTAATTGCTATATTGTATTGTAATGACCCGGCTGGGTCATAAAAGGAAAAGAGACGGACTCTAGGTGTGCAGGTCAGAACACAGGTTTATTCCTAAACTAGGCTATTGTTCAGGCCACAGCCCACGCCGCTAAATGCCGACCGTACACAATTATACCATGTTGAGTTAAGGGTCACTCATAGGAACAGATCAAGGCCCCGAACAGAAGAGAGAGAGATGAGACAGTAATCCCTATTTATGCATTTCCATACCCCGCGGGATTACCCATCATACCCCCCCAACCTTTGCATCTGTCCTGACATATTTAACCCCTGCTAGTAGCCATGAGAACCATAACACACCCACAAACACAGAACACAATACCGGGTCGTTACAGTACTTACTTCGCCACCATGGCCTACTTATTGCCCTTTTACCTCCCTTATCTCACCTAATTTGCTCACATTGTATATAGACTTGTTTTTCTACTGTATTATTGACTATGTTTGTTTACTCCATGTGTAACTCTGTGTTGTTGTATGTTAAGACTGGCGGAGAGAGTGCGTGGACGTCGGCGGCCTACTGCATCGACAGGTTGTTCAAATTCATTTGTGGCTTGTTTTTCTTGTCTTTTTCTGTTTTGCAGGGTTCGTGATTGTCGACAGGTGGACAGCGACTTCGAAGAGGGTATGTGGAGTTTAAAACTCCTATTTTACTACATTTAACAATGTCATTATAATTTGCGAAATGTTGTGTATTTCTATAATTCAGACTTGGCAAAAATGCTTGTGCTCGAGATGTTGTAGGTAGCTAGCTTGCTAGCTAACATTAACTTTAGTAACTGTTGCTAAGCGATCGACTTTTGCTCCCTAGCTAGCTAGTATTAGCAATCTTGCTATGTTTTATGTCCTAACAATTGTTTATTTTATATTGCAATGTTCCTCATTTTAGAAACAACTGTCCTGGATGAGGTCCAGTTGGATGTGCTGCCAGTCCTCCTTGATGTCCAGAATGCTGCTATCATCCTTGAGGATGTGCCAGATGTGCAGATTATCCTTGAGGTACAATTTTCTGAAAGTTTGGGGTTTTATGTTTGAAAAATATCCCAGATATTCAAGTTGTGTCTCTTTGACATGAAACAAATCTCTTGTCTGCTTTCTGCTTTAGGAGGCCACTGGCAATTGGCAGTTGATTCCGATTAGCTTCAGCCACCTGTACTGTGGGCCTGTTGTGATCAGGGTAAGAGACCCCCCACACGCAGTCACATCACGGTTACTATGTTTACAGTTTCCAACATGAATTTATTGTAATGTGCAGAACAATGCCAGTCCGGTGGTTAAAGCTTGGAGAACTTTCCAGTTCATCAGCCCCATCATCACCTACATGCGTGGGGGATCCCAGGTATGTGTCTTTGCAACTTCCTAATCTACATTGTCAGTCATTTGATCTTGATGGAAATGTGTCACAGCGATTGCTGAAGTGGTTTTGTTGATGTTGTCTTGTTGTTTATCTCAACAGCAGGTGGTGGTGAGGATGCACCACGTTAGTAGGGTGAGAGGCCTGGAGACTCAACTGGTGTGGGCCATCTCCAAGGAGACAGCCAGGCTTAGTCCAAAGGGCATCCCCTACTGTGCCACCAAAGTGCAGTCCATCACTTGGATCCAGGTAAGACGTAAATAGTATTAGATTAGGCTTTTCTTCACTTGTTACATTTGGCCTTAACATGTATTCTCTCTCTGTAAGCGTGTGGCTGGCAGGGTGACCCACTATGCATCTCACCTCCGCCACGAGACGTCTGTGGACGTGACGCTTGGCTGCTACCATGTAAATAAACAATTTCCTATGTATATAGACTAGACATTACTGGGCGTTTTTGCATTAGATTTGGTGTGTTTTCTAATATTGTGTGTGTGTGGTAAACAGGTGTGTTGTGTGTTTTGAGCAGCAGACTGATGTCTCAGTGGTGTACGCCACTCTCCACATGGGGCTGGACGGGCTTCTCTCCTCTTCAGCGTGGTCGGAGGCTGCCTCCTTCTCTACGCCCACCACTCAGCAGTTCATTGACCCAGAGCCTGAGGGCCACAACTGCTATGAGGTCAGACGTTACACACACATACTATTGACTAGGAGCATTAAGATCCTTCCATTGACCGATTGTTTGTTATGTCATTGCATTGGTCACTGATTTTGAATGCTTGTTTTGTTGTCGTAGGGCTGGGAGGAGGACCTGCTGCCTGAGGAGAGGGAGGTTCCTCTGCTAAATTGAGTTCCTCTAAATGTCTGTGTAGTCTGGGCTTGTCAGATGCTGAAGGATAGTGGTCATAATGCTGTTATCGCCCATTGACTCTAATGGTTGACATGCTCCATTCCTTCCCTTTCACAGCCTCTACCTTACCACCAAGAGGGTGGAGGACATCGCCCTGAGGCTCGTCTCCCTGCGCCAGGCCTTCACTGGGAGTGGACCCACTTTTCTTTTTCTTTTCTTTTTCTCTCTGTGACTTCTTGTTCTGTCTCCTAGAGGAAGATGCCTCACCCTAACTCTTCCCTCTTCCCTAGACCCTGCTTGGTTCCACCCTGAGCAGGAACCATCTGTTTGTGGCGGGAAAGGTCCTCCTGGGCGCACTGGTTCAGGCCAACCACATGGTAACTCACTAATTCATTCTCTTTCAAGGGAAAGAGAGCGTCCCTGAGGGGAAATGTGTTCTGTTCACTAAGATGCTCTTTTCTTTGTCATAGGACGAGGCCAAGTTCATCCGTACTTATAACGACTTTGTGGACTACCTGAGTGACCCCTCCAAGCGGAATGACATTGAGAGGGAGCTGGCTGAGGCAAAGGTGAGTTCATTAACTCTTTCAAGTCTCACTGAGTTCTTCCACATGCATGTCTTTTATACATCACAGTAGCTGATCTATATGAAATCATTCCGATTTTCTCCAAATGTGTTTTCTTGTCCTAGATCCATCATGTGAACATGATAGATGTCCTCTTTGAGCTGGTGCTGTTTGGGATGATGACAGCTCAGAAGTCCCTGAGGGTGGTAAGTAGCATCTCACTGGTATATGTTTTGATATCTATTAGCAGTTTCACTTAAATTCCTCTTCTCTTCTATTCTCTCCTCTTTTCTCCTCCTTTGTTTCCTTTAGCACCCCGGGGGGTTTGTGGAGCGTCTGTACGCTCTCCTATACTCCTTCCTGCCCACTGCTGCCAACAGGGAGCCAGAGGCTG
>NW_026602835.1:0-10534 GCF_029448725.1 Salvelinus fontinalis
TCGCTCCCTCCATCCATCCCGCTCTCTCCTTCGCTACCTCATCCATCCCGCTCTCTCCTTCGCTCCCTCCATCTATCCCGCTCTCTCCTTCGCTACCTCCATCTATCCCGCTCTCTCCTTCGCTCCCTCCATCCACCCCGCTCTCTCCTTCGCTCCCTCCATCCACCCCGCTCTCTCCTTCGCTCCCTCCATCCATCCCGCTCTCTCCTTCGCTACCTCCATCCATCCCGCTCTCTCCTTCGCTACCTCCATCTATCCCGCTCTCTCCTTCGCTCCCTCCATCCATCCCGCTCTCTCCTTCGCTACCTCCATCTATCCCGCTCTCTCCTTCGCTCCCTCATCCATCCCGCTCTCTCCTTCGCTCCCTCATCCATCCCGCTCTCTCCTTCGCTACCTCCATCTATCCCGCTCTCTCCTTCGCTCCCTCATCCATCCCGCTCTCTCCTTCGCTCCCTCATCCATCCCGCTCTCTCCTTCGCTACCTCCATCCATCCCGCTCTCTCCTTCGCTCCCTCCATCCATCCCGCTCTCTCCTTCGCTACCTCCATCCATCCCGCTCTCTCCTGCGCTACCTCCATCCATCCCGCTCTCTCCTTCGCTCCCTCCATCTATCCCGCTCTCTCCTGCGCTCCCTCCATCTATCCCGCTCTCTCCTGCGCTACCTCCATCCATCCCGCTCTCTCCTTCGCTACCTCCATCCATCCCGCTCTCTCCTTCGCTACCTCCATCTATCCCGCTCTCTCCTTCGCTACCTCCATCTATCCCGCTCTCTCCTTCGCTACCTCCATCTATCCCGCTCTCTCCTTCGCTACCTCCATCTATCCCGCTCTCTCCTTCGCTACCTCCATCCATCCCGCTCTCTCCTTCGCTCCCTCCATCCATCCCGCTCTCTCCTTCGCTACCTCCATCCATCCCGCTCTCTCCTTCGCTCCCTCCATCCATCCCGCTCTCTCCTTCGCTACCTCCATCCATCCCGCTCTCTCCTGCGCTCCCTCCATCCATCCCGCTCTCTCCTTCGCTCCCTCCATCCATCCCGCTCTCTCCTTCGCTACCTCCATCCATCCCGCTCTCTCCTTCGCTACCTCCATCCATCCCGCTCTCTCCTTCGCTCCCTCCATCCATCCCGCTCTCTCCTTCGCTCCCTCCATCCATCCCGCTCTCTCCTTCGCTCCCTCCATCTATCCCGCTCTCTCCTGCGCTCCCTCCATCTATCCCGCTCTCTCCTGCGCTACCTCCATCCATCCCGCTCTCTCCTTCGCTCCCTCCATCCATCCCGCTCTCTCCTTCGCTACCTCCATCCATCCCGCTCTCTCCTTCGCTCCCTCCATCCATCCCGCTCTCTCCTTCGCTACCTCCATCCATCCCGCTCTCTCCTTCGCTACCTCCATCTATCCCGCTCTCTCCTTCGCTCCCTCCATCCATCCCGCTCTCTCCTTCGCTACCTCCATCTATCCCGCTCTCTCCTTCGCTCCCTCATCCATCCCGCTCTCTCCTTCGCTCCCTCATCCATCCCGCTCTCTCCTTCGCTCCCTCATCCATCCCGCTCTCTCCTTCGCTCCCTCCATCCATCCCGCTCTCTCCTTCGCTACCTCCATCCATCCCGCTCTCTCCTTCGCTCCCTCATCCATCCCGCTCTCTCCTTCGCTCCCTCCATCCATCCCGCTCTCTCCTTCGCTCCCTCCATCCATCCCGCTCTCTCCTTCGCTCCCTCCATCCATCCCGCTCTCTCCTTCGCTCCCTCCATCCATCCCGCTCTCTCCTTCGCTCCCTCCATCCATCCCGCTCTCTCCTTCGCTCCCTCCATCCATCCCGCTCTCTCCTTCGCTCCCTCCATCCATCCCGCTCTCTCCTTCGCTCCCTCCATCCATCCCGCTCTCTCCTTCGCTCCCTCCATCCATCCCGCTCTCTCCTTCGCTCCCTCCATCCATCCCGCTCTCTCCTTCGCTCCCTCCATCCATCCCGCTCTCTCCTTCGCTCCGCTCTCTCCTTCGCTACCTCCATCCATTCCGCTCCCTCCTTCTTTCACCTGGATGTTTAGCCCAGAAGCCTGGTCAGGCGATGCTGTGTGAAGTTCCCTCACTGCGAGGCCATCCCAGAGGAATCTGACTCAAAGGAGGTGAAGGAGTCTACACCCCTGCTCATGCCCCCTTCTGTCCCCATCGAGGTCCCCCCACAACGGACGCGTTACTGGGTGAGTCTTGTCCCCTCACCTATCGCCTCAACCCCTGTGTGGACTAATATTTTCTCAAATAATATTTATGTCAAAAGTTATATCCTTATAAGACTATGTTGTTTTCCTTATGTGGATTGCGGTGGAATATGTTTAGTTTGTTCAGACTAACAAGTCTAAACTCAATCGATGTGCCTGATTGGCTGCTCTGTTTTCAAGCTTTTGCGAAGACCATTTCATAACCAGTACTTTTTCACATCTCTCCCCGCTATGTGTGTGCACGTGCTTTTGTTTGTGTTTGCACGTGTGTCTGTGCCTGCTTGCTTGCCTGCCTGGTCTCCTGTGCTGTGCTCTGCTGGGTGCAGTGTCGTGTCAGTACCTATGTGTGGTTGTTGCTAGGCTACCCTCTCCTGGGGCTGATCCACGGCCTGGCCTGCTTCCTCTCCTGGATCCTGGTCTTCACCATCCCTGTGGCCAAGATGAACGCCCGCACCCTGGCCATCATCCTCCTCCTGCCCCCCGAGGACGTCCACATCCACCGGCTGAAAAAGGTGGCCGCGCTCATCCAGATCTTCCCCTTCCATGTCGTGTTGATATTATCACAGCCTCTGAACTAGTTACCACTTTAATCCAACCCATTAACTTGGCCCTGTGGATTTCAAATAATGCCACAGTTTTTTTTGAGGAATCCTTTTCCTAGATTTGGAAATGTATAATTTGATGATTGCTTTGCTATGTTTTTCTGTCTCTTTTGCAGCCGCAAGGGTGTGAGAGCCAAGTGCTTCTCTGTTGCTACCACGCCTTCAACTGGTACTACTACAAATACACCTTGGACGGAATCAATGTGTTCGCTGTCAGTATCCTTTAACAGACCATTATGGTTGTGATTATCAATCACCTGACTCGTGTCAGTGAACTGGTGGTGGCGTTCCAGGTCGTCTTTATGCAGTCACACGGCTTAGATGATCAGACCTGGAGAAGTGTTTCGTGTCCTAGGAACCACATTCATTTGCTATAGCGATATTATGAGTTGGGTAGCGTGACTACAAAAAAGATGACCTGGAACACCTCCAAGGACCTAATGGAATGTCCTGCAAGTTGCACCTTTTACCCTGTCCAGCAGGGGTCAGCATTTCGGCTTAGTGGTTCTTTACAGTGCATCACCAGTTTGTTTAAAGCAGACAATCAGCAGGTTTGAGGGAATCAGTTTAAGCAAAAAGAGGTATAACAACTTTAATTTGGTTCACACAATGAGTAGTTATTTGGGACGCAAGGTTATTTATAGATCTGTGATTCTGCAATGTAGTTGATACCCAACACAGCGCTGTAGACTTTCCACTGGTGCTCCTTAAAGCGGTGTGCCCACCCAGACCTGCTGCCCCTGGTCATCACAACCCTGGTGGTTGGCTACGTGGACACAGAGAACCAGGTTGTCAGCTCGGAGGCCAAGTTCGCCGCTGCCGTCAGCTCCATCATCCCCCTGTCCTATTACATTGGCATGGGCATCGCCAGGTAAGACCCCCCCCCCCCCACACACACACACACACACACACAGTCTGCTCTGTCAACATGGACAAAATACCAGAACCACAGTAAGAGGCTAGCTTAGCGTCAAATTGTTCTCATTGTTTTGAACAGATGTTAAGTCCACATATGGTGGTTTAGTCCACATGTAGAGTTTATATGATTCACTTTTTTGTCCGGTTGTGTAATGGTAGGGAACCAAAAGTGACTGGTTGATGAGTCGGAATGTTTGTGGATGTAATGACGTGCTTGTGCTTCGACAAGGCCCTCTGAATAGAATCACCCCTGAGGCTGGTTGATAGGTATGTTAAATTTGGTGGTGGTAAAATTTCGTGTTAGTAGTTAAAATGGTGCATCTCTCTGCAGTATCTCAGCCCAGAGTAACTCACTGTCTGTCTGTCTGCAGTATCTCAGCCCAGAGTAACTCACTGTCTGTCTCCCTGCAGTATCTCAGCCCAGAGTAACTCACTGTCTGTCTCTGCAGTATCTCAGCCCAGAGTAACTCGCTGTCTGTCTCTCTGCAGTATCTCAGCCCAGAGTACCTCGCTGTCTGTCTCTCTGCAGTATCTCAGCCCAGAGTAACTCGCTGTCTGTCTCCCTGCAGTATCTCAGCCCAGAGTAACTCGCTGTCTGTCTCCCTGCAGTATCTCAGCCCAGAGTAACTCGCTGTCTGTCTCTGCAGTATCTCAGCCCAGAGTAACTCACTGTCTGTCTCTCTGCAGTATCTCAGCCCAGAGTAACTCACTGTCTGTCTCTCTGCAGTATCTCAGCCCAGAGTAACTCGCTGTCTGTCTCCCTGCAGTATCTCAGCCCAGAGTAACTCGCTGTCTGTCTCCCTGCGGTATCTCAGCCCAGAGTAACTCGCTGTCTGTCTCCCTGCGGTATCTCAGCCCAGAGTAACTCGCTGTCTGTCTCCCTGCGGTATCTCAGCCCAGAGTAACTCGCTGTCTGTCTCTCTGCAGTATCTCAGCCCAGAGTAACTTTGCGGTGGGAGCAGTGGTGAACGCAACGTTTGGCTCCATCACAGAGATGACCTTCTACATCACTGCCCTGCTGAGGGGTCACAAGGCCGGCACCAAGTGCTATGAGGAGATCGTCAAGGCCGCTCTCACTGGAACCCTGCTGGGCTGTATTCTCTTTATCCCAGTGAGTGGCACCTAGACACACACGGGCATCTCACTGATATACACAAAAACATAACCCTTGAAGACACACAAACACCAGTGTTTATTTCCTAAACACAAATAGTGACTAAAATATTACTCAAACACCTACTTTTCAGTGGCAATTGATGAGACTATAACTGACTAAATAGGCCCAGAAAACTAGAACTAAGGAAAATGTTATTTTCTGCAGTGGAACAGATGCACCACACACAGCCTAGCCTACATGCTGCGGGGGAGCAAGCGATGTGTGTGGCCAGACAGGCTCAGCTCCGCCTCCGATTATACACATCACGCAGGCGACTCTCTTTCTTCCCCGTAGCTAACCAGTCACCACCAGCCTTCTATTAGATACCCTTTGCCTGGTTAAAAAACACAAGATGCTTCATGAAATTTAAAAACAGTAGCAGCTTTAAGTAGAACAACAGTCTAGCTATGTTTGTCTCTCCCTTGAGTACAGAATTTTTTTTGAATTTGTAGACTCGCTCAATCCCTCGCACTTTCCCCACTGCATTTCATAGCCCGGTTCTGTAGCCAACATACTAGCCACTTTTCCTTATTTTCCTAAGAGAAAATGGTTTGATTTTACCCCTTACCGTTAAAAAGACATGACCCATAATACCGTCGCTACGCATTTCACATTTATAAATCATATCTCGGGCCGTTCTAAAATTAGGCTACTTGCAGACCGGACTGTTACCCATTTGTTTAGGCTACACCTTGTTCAGTCATGTTACCTCATTAGCTAGCTATAGCCAACCACCTGGGGCACGTCCAGCAGGATGCAATGTTTTGGAACGTTCAGATAGAAATATGCTATGTAGAACAAACCTGCCTCTCTGACTTAAGGGATAATGTCGGCTCTATTCATGGTATTTTTTTATCTGTAATGTTTTTCAACTGAATGTGGCCCTGGTAACATTACCAGTAGCCTATATGCAAACATTTGGTGGTACAGAAAGGAAAATGGATAGCAAACAATTTGAGTAAATCCCACTACACTATATCTTACTGGCTAAATAACTTTATTTTGACTTAATGTGGACCCAGCACTTGGACTAGAACTCGAACACAGGGACTGGGATTTCAGCCATAACAGACTCTGATTTTCACTTGGCCTTGAGCACAGGGGACTTGTGACTGGAGGTTTAGTGACTGGACTACATCATGTCGCCTGTCTACCCAGGGTATCAGCATGATCATCGGGGGCTTTAAACACAGGGAGCAGAGGTTCAACAGCCGCTCTGCAGGGGTCAGCTCAGCCCTGCTCTTCATATCAGTAGGAGGTAAGAGCGTGAACACACATGCCCAGATGCACACGCACATAAGTAAGTGTGTGTGCACGCACAGGCAAGTCTTTCGAGATATAGTGTCTGACTCTGTAAAGCCAGTTGGGTTCTCAGTACATCGTGCCGAGATGTACTCTCCAGGAAGCAGAAGGGTGGGGGTATATGTTTTATGATTAACGACTTATGGTGTAACATACAGGAACTCAAGTCCTGTTCACCCAACCTAGAATATCTCAATCAAATGCTATCTCCCAAAAGAGTTTTCGTCAATAATCGCCACAGTGGTCTACAGCCCCCCCCCCCCCCCCCCCTCAAGCCGATACCAAGACGGCCCTCAAAGAACTTCACTGGACTTTATGCAAACTGGAAACCACATATCCTGAGGCTGAATTTATTGTAGCTGGGGATTTAGGCAGAAACTCACAGGGCGCATCCGTGGTAATGACTATTGGTTTGACCAATCGAAATCCACGCTTCAAGAATGTTTTGATCATGCGGACTGAAATGTTCAGAGCAGTTTCAGAAAAGAATATCGACACATACGGTGAATGACTTTATCAGGAAGTGCATAGTAGATGTTGTACCCACTGTGACTATTAAAACCTACCCCAACCAGAAACCGTGGATAGAGAGGCGCATTCGCGCAAAACTGAAAGCGCGAACCAGTATAGGGACAAAGTTAAGTCCCAGATCAACGGCTCCAACACGAGACGTATGTAGCAAGGTCTACAGACCATCACGGATTACAAAAGGAAAACTAGCCATGTCGCGGACACCATTGTCTTGCTTCCGGACAGGTTGAACACCTTTGCTCGCTTTGAGGATAATACACTGCCACCGACGCGGCCCGCTATCAAGGACTGTGGGCTCTCCTTTTCTGTGGCTGACGTGTGTAAGACATTTAAGCGTGTTAACCCTCGCAAGTCTGCCGGTCCAGATGGTATCTCTAGCTGCGTCCTCAGAGCATGCGCAGACCAGCTGGCTGGTGTGTTTACAGATATATTCAATCTCTTCCCAGTCTGTTGTCCCCACATGCTTCAAGATGACCACCATTGTCCCTGTACCTAAGAAAGCAAAGGTAATTTAATTAAATGACTATCTGTCATCATGAAGTGCTTTGAGACTAGTCAAGGATCATATCACCTCCACCCTACCTGATACCCTAGACCCACTACAACTTACTTACCGCCCCAATAGGTCCACAGACGACGTAATCGCCACCACACTGCACACTGCCCTGTCCAATCGGGACAAGAGGCACACCTATGTAAGAATGCTGTTCATTGACTATAGCTCAGCATTCAACCCCATAGTACCCTTCAAACTCATCCTCAAGCTCGAGGCCCTGGGTCTGAGCCCGGCCCTGTGCAACTGGGTCCTGGACTTCCTGACGGGTCACCCCACACGGGTGCGTGCTCAGCCCCTACTCCCTGTTCACCCATGATTGCGTGGCCATGCACGCCTCCAACTCAATCATCAAGTTTGCAGACGACACAACAGTAGTAGGCTTGATTACCAGCAACGATGAGACAGCCTACAGGGAGGAGGTGAGGGCTCTGGGAGTGTGGTGCCAGGAAAATAACCTCTCACTCAATGTCAACAAAACTAAGGATATTGTGGACTTCAGGAAACAGCAGAGGGAGCACCTCGCTATCCACATTGATGGGACCGCAGTGAAGAAGGTGGAAAGCTTCAAGTTCCTTGGCGTCACTGACAAACTGAAATGGTCTACCCACAAGGACGGTGTGGTGAAGAAGGCGCAACAGTGCCTCTTCAACCTCAGGAGGCTAAAGAAATTTGGCTGAACACCTAAAACCCTCAAACTTTTACAAATGCACAATCGAGAGCATCCTGTCGGGCTGTATCCCCGCCTGGTACGGCAACTGCCTAGAACCACAAAGCTCTCCAGAGGGTGGTGCGGTCTGCCCAACGCATTACCGGGGGCAAACTTCCTGCCCTCCTGGACACGTACAGCACCCAATGCCATACGAATGCCAAAAAGATCATCAAAGACATCAACCACCCGAGCCAATTTGCATATACTCCAGATTGTTATGAAGAGTGATCAGATGAATTGCAATTAATTGCAAAGTCCCTCTTTGCCATGCAAATGAACTGAATCCCCCAAAAACATTTCCACTGCATTTCAGCTCTGCCAAAAAAGGACCAGCTGACATGTCAGTGATTCTCTCGTTAACACAGGTGTGAGTGTTGACGAGGACAAGGCTGGAGATCACTCTGTCATGCTGATTGAGTTCGAATAACAGACTGGAAGCTTCAAAAGGAGGGTGGTGCTTGGAATCATTGTTCTTCCTCTGTCAATCATGGTTACCTGCAAGGAAACATGTGCCGTCATCATTGCTTTGCACAAAAAGGGCTTCACAGGCAAGAATATTGCTGCTAGTAAGATTGCACCTAAATCAACCATTAATCGGATCATCAAGAACTTTGAGAGCTGTTCAATTGTTGTGAAGAAGGCTTCAGGGCGCCCAAGAAAGTCCAGCCAGGACCGTTTCCTAAAGTTGATTCAGCTGCCGGATCGGGGCACCACCATTACAGAGCTTGCTCAGGAATGGCAGCAGGCAGGTGTGAGTATATCTGCACGCACAGTGAGGCGAAGACTTTTGGAGGATGGCCTGGTGTCAAGAAGGGCAGCAAAGAAGCCACTTCTCTACAGGAAAAACATCAGGGACAGACTGATATTCTGCAGAAGGTACAGGGATTGGACTGCTGAGGACTGGGGTAAAGTCATTTTCTCTGAATCCCCTTTCCGATTGTTTGGGGCATCCGGGAAAAAGCTTGTCCGGAGAAGACAAGGTGAGCGCTACCATCAGTCCTGTGTCAACACTGCAGATATTGACTCTTTGCATCAACTTCATGTAATTGTCAATAAAAGCCTTTGACACTTATGAAATGCTTGTAATTATACTTCAGTATTCCATAGTAACATCTGACAAAAATATCTGAAGACACTGAAGCAGCAAACCTTGTGGAAATTAATATTTGTGTTATTCTCAACTTTTGGCCACAACTGTATAAACTGCGCTCCACACTTCTACGGTATCTTAGTCACTTTTAAATTGTGTTTACATATTGCGTCACCCTTCATGTATATACTGTATTGTATTCTATACTACACAACTGACTGTTTAACAGCCATCTCCAGCACATCAGAGGCTGCTGCCTATAGACATAGGTTAGGAATCACTGGTCACTTTAAGGAAATGAAACACTAGCCACTTGAGTAATGCAAGACACAGAGACATTATTCATCTCATATGTGTAAACTGTACTCTATACTATTCTACGCTATCTTAGTCACTTTAATTGTGTGTCAATATTGCATCACCCATCTCATATGAATATACTGTATTCTATACTATGCCACTGTATCTTAGTCCAATGCTGCTCTGACGTATATTAATCCCTTCCTTACTTAGATTGACGTGTATTTTGGGTAAATGTTGTGAAAGATATTACTGCACTGTCGGAGCTAGAAGCACAAGCATTTCGCTACACCCGCAATAACATCTCCTAAACAGGTGTATGTGACCAATACAATTTGAAGTCTGAACACACATGCACATCTATGAACAAGTTCACACACTTTGTTCTGTCCCGCAGGTGTATTTGCCCCAACCCTGTTCTCCAAGGCCTATGGTAGCCTGGTGTGTGCGGGCTGCTCCAGCTCTCCAGCCAACACCAGCGGGCCCTTTACCTGTATGGACTGCCACTATGACATGGTTAGTACCTACATCTCCTGTTCGCCTGCTGCATCATCATTAGGAACTATTACAGTGACTGTGCTGCTGTGATGCGTCTCTGGGTCAAATAATACTTGAACTGCACTTGATTGAGCTTACCTGGAGCAATGGAACCAATGACCCAGTGGCCAAAAGGGTTAACCCTAACCCATCCATCTGGTATTCCAGACAGGCTTCATTCAAGTATTTGATTGGAAACAATTATGATTTGAAGCCATGTCTGTAGTGACTACTGCGGAAGTGTGTTATGATGATGTCGTGAGGGGTGTTTGTGGGTAGTCCCAAATGCTTAACCATGTATTAAACTAAAGCCATATTATGTTTCTCAACAGAGTGGAAGTAACGAACCCCTATATCTCAGACACATAGAGTAAGTTCCAATAAAATACCCCTTCTGTCCCATGGTTTGTTGGTGTTACCAGTCAGTAGGCCTGCTACGCTGTAGTTACTTGCTATATGGCTTGTTTTCCAGTCAGTAGGCCTGCTACTCTGTAGTCACTTGCTGTATGACTTGTTTTCCAGTCAGTAGGCCTGCTACGCTGTAGTTACTTGCTGTATGGCTTGTTTTCCAGTCAGTAGGCCTGCTACGCTGTAGTTACTTGCTGTATGGCTTGTTTTCCAGGC
>NW_026602836.1:0-10521 GCF_029448725.1 Salvelinus fontinalis
CCTTTCCTACAGATCACTAGCTGGATTAACTGGTTAAAACTGGTTATGAATGTTAATAGCTATAGCCATATAGTCATAAACCTTTTAAAGTCCCTCATATCAGTTGATATGATATGAATATGGCTTAGACTTTTTACTGACTAAGTGACCCGACTAGGAAAAATCTCCAGGTCTATGACTAAAGCCTGGATTTTTCCCTGGTCTGGTCATGTATGGCTTCTCCTAGAAGGAAAGAGTTATGAGGAAAGGAAGAGACACAGCCTGAGCCACAATGGCCTGGTGTGCCTGGGTCCTCCAGGCCAGCAGAGGGAGACATGACCATGGGCCCTGGTCAAAAGTAGTGCACTATATAGGGAATAGGGTGCCATTTCAAATACAGTCAGTCAACCTCAACAGGTACGGAACAAGCAGCCCTATGAAATCAAGAGTGGAGTGATTCTCATCAATAGTGTCAAAAAACATTATAGTAAAGTTTATGTACACCTCACTAACTTTATATTAAATTATTACACAAACCACTAACATTTCAAAACAGACATCAGGGGACAAACCTTAGTCATTCAGTCACACACACGCGCTTTCTCTCCCTCTGACACACATACACAGAACTTAGAGTGAAATAATCAGTACAATACGTAAATAAGGAGAATTGCTTTTCATGCTGTTTCAACGTTACACAAGCTGTTAACACACATACACACACTGAGAGGATACCTGGATCATAGTGGGTTATGGGAAGAACACTGAGGTTTGAGGGAAGAAGAAGCACCTGTTTGAATTCAATACAAAATCTCCAGCACCACCCAGACCAGTGAAGAATCATTAGTAGGAATCAAATAGAAAGATTCAGAGTGTAGAAAGTGAGTGAACAAACCAGTGACACACTGCAGTTATCAAATGACTCCAGGTCAACAACCAATATAAAGATCTCACATCAATAACCCACTTCTGGTTTCCTATTCTGCTTCTCCCTTATTACTCCCAATACAACCACCAGTGTCCCCACCACCTACTCAATCACACACACACACACACACACACACACACACACACACACACACACTTCAGGTAGTAGTAGTAATCATCAACATCATCAGTTCCTAATAGTAATAATAAATAGTAAAAGCATCACTGAACAGTACCAGTCAAAGTCTCAGTAATGTCACTGGTGTTGATGTTGTTGTTGGTCAGTCAGCCCACTAGGGGGAGCCCTTCCTAAGTCTGTGCCTCAGGTAGGGGCAGACCAGGAACGCAAGGTGCGCTCGGAGGAGCGATACCGTTCACCCCGCAACAAAGCAGTCCCTTGGTTGCTGTGGCAGCTGAAGGGTCACTGATGTCCCCCCCGTTGAGGTTCCGGTAGGGTCGTCGGGGCGGAACGCGGCGAGGGGTCGGCACCCCCTTCAGGCACACGGATGGAAAGCTCAGACCAATCAGACAGCATCCCGGACAGGAAATTACCTCATCTTGTTCAGGGGTGGGGCCAGCAGGGGGGCCCGGGATTGCGGCGCGGTAGCCACTAGCCCTCCAGCCAATCGGATGGCCAACGACCACCATCGCCGAGATGTTGTTGTTGTCCAGATGAGGGAGAGGAGGGAGGGAGGAAGGGGCATTGGAGACTGGGTGGCACCAGCCGTTAGGCTGCAGAAACAGGGAGGAAGAGGACGAGGCTGGGTGTAGTCTCCCTGGTGTAGGAACAGCGCCCTCTAGTGTGTCAGGAGACCTGCTGCAGTCCATAGCCTCCGCCAGAGAAAAACCTTCCTCCTCTTCCTCTTCTAGAGGACCCAGAGACACCATGTCCAGAGGCAGCCCTGAATCATCTGACACGTCCTCCACCATCCTCTTTTCATCCTCCACCATCCCTCCCTTCTCCTTCCTCCTTTCATCCTCCACCATCCCACCCTTCTCCTTCCTCCTTTTATCCTCCACCTCCTCTACCCCCTCCTCTTCTTCCTCTTTCCCCAAGCGCTGCAGGTCGGGGTCCCGGAGGGGGAGGGTTCGCCCCGGCTCGGGGGTGCAGGGAAGGGACTGGCAGCGTCGGGGGGGCCCGCGGAGTAAGAGGTTTCCCCTGAGGGGGGGAGAGGCGCAGGCTTCAGGCTGCTGGGGAAGGGTGAAGGTCAGGGAGATGACAGACTTGCTGGGGGTGTCGTAGAGCTTGATGCGGCCCCCGTTCAGGTCCTGCCGCAGGGAGAAGGGGTTGACCCGGGCCGGGGTGCCGAGTGGGGGCGTCGTTTGGGGAAGCATTTCAGACTGGCTCCGTGACAACTGCTGGTCGCCGGGGCGACAAAGGGAACTCCGTCGTCGGTAGGGGCTGATGTGGACGGTGGCGGGTTTTGAGGAGAGACAATCGCCCAGAGGGATGGCCGTCTTCCTCTCCTCCTCTCCTCTCTCCATCCCCTCCAGCAAGACCACTATCTCAGAGAATGAGGGACGTATCTTTGCATTCATCTGAGAAAGAGGGAGAAACAGAGTGAGGGGACAAGGAAGAGTGTAAACAGTGCCAATGTATGGTTGGTTTTAGGTTGTCAATCTGTGCATTTACAGTAAGTATGTACACAGAGTCATGGATGCATGCAATTATTATGAAGTCAGTCAATCTGTCAGGCTGTCAGTCTGTCTGTATCTTACATTGCAGCAGAGGACTGCAAGGTTGAGGAATGGTGTTGGACAGTCACCAATCAGGTTCTCAAAGGCATCTACATCGAGGCCAAAGTCCTGCACACACAGAGGATCATCATCATCATCTTTTAATGTAGCCGACTAGCTGTCAATCAGTTTGTCTGACTAGGTTAAAAAACACAGGTTGTAGTTCACCATAATATCCACTAGATGGAGACATACACTGTGATAGAGTTCTACTCATTAAAGTGGAACTGACAGAATTTTAGCAACATCAAATCTCATTCAAATCTGTTCATATAGACCCCCCAGGAAGAAAATGACATAAAAAAAAAATAAAAAAAATATGACAAGCGAGCACTTAGATATTGTCATTTTCACATTGTCATAAATTCTTAGAATATTTGGGAATTACACACTGTATACTAAGTAAGGCAATTGTGAAAATTCTATTGCAATATACAGTGGAAAAGCAGCCTTGCGTTTGGACAATTAATAGGCACTAATTAATCGGCCATTCCGATTAATCGGTCGACCTCTAGTCGTTACAGTAGTGAAAACACTGTCAGTTCCACTTTAAACCTCACATGCAGCTGGAACTGCTGCCCTGTACTGCAGTGATTAAATATCCAAGTCTTCCACTGCAGTTACATGTGATACTGTGCAATAAGGACAAGGAGGGCACTTATTTTCTGGGTCAAAGTGGAAAAAAGTGGTGTAGAAAGGGTTGGATTAAGGGTTTACACTGTCAGTTTGTTGTGTGATAGTATGAAACCATTGATTTAGGGTTGTGTGATCAGGGAAAAAGGAAAAGCATTGGTTAACTGTGTGCCTGTCATTAGATTTACATTTAAGTCATTTTGCAGACGCTCTTATCCAGAGCGACTTACAAATTGGAAAGTTCATACATATTCATCCTGGTCCCCCCGTGGGGAATGAACCCACAACCCTGGCGTTGCAAGCGCCATGCTCTACCAACTGAGCCACACGGGACCATAAACTGTGGGGTTGTGTGTGTACCTCAGTGCGAGGTAGGAAGTCTGGATCAGCCTCTATCCGGGCGATGATCTCACACAGGATGATTCCATAAGCAAACACATCCACCTAGGGGTCAGAGTCAGCCAATCACATCTAATCAATAACATCTCACTTGACATATTCACAATAATACACCTTGAAAGAGTCTGGTCATTTGTTAGCAACATACATATTAGCAAGACCCACTAGACACATCCAGAATAACACAGCAGGAACATGGAACAGTTGTTACAGATTGTTTTATAGCATAGTGTTATTGCATTATATTACTGTGTTTGCTTCGTCTAATTATGCACCCGGACCAGTGAGATAACAGCCAGGAAACAGGTGACTACTGTCAAAGATTTGTATAACTTAACTAAGATAAACCACAGCCTGTCATTTCCAATGGAAACAAATGAGCCATAGTGGGCAGAACAAGCAAGGAGGTGGGCAGAGACAAGCACGAGCTAGCGAGATCCCATTGGCTCGTTCTACCATGCATTTGCATATTTTCATTAGGTAACGCCTACTCTGTAGTGCACGTGTGCAATAACTCAATTCGCCTTTGCACTCCTTCTAAACAATACAACACTGGCAAAGGGTTACAAAGTTACAAAACTTTGTCCACTCTTTTCGTAACAGATTGTAGCTGTGGGAACAGAAAAGTGTCAAATGTTTCATCGATGAGTAAATTAGCAGAATGTCGGCCAAAATTCATCTTCTTCCACTGCCGTCCTCTGGGCTTCCTCTCATCACCATATTTGTTAGTGACTGGAAATGCCAACCGGATGCTTCACATTTATGCATCCGGTGAAATATCTGTCTCATTGTTCTATCTGTGCTTCTGTTTGTACCTTTTCATCATAGAGCTCTCCTCTCAGCACCTCCGGGGCCATCCAGTAGGGGGAGCCCACCACAGCCAGAGGCTGCTTATCAGCCCCGTCACTGGAGGAGAGGAAAATAATACATTAATATAGAACATATTTATTTTTCAGGAGAGAAAAATAGAATAGAATGTACAACGCATTTAACTAACTCATCTAGACTGTTGGCTATATGTGCATTCCTGGGGGGAGTATGGGGAGACAGTCATATAGTCCTCCTGTAATCTGGAGGAATCTTCTCACAACACTAACCTGTAGTCTGGAATCTTCTCACAGCACTAACCTGTAGTCTGGAATATTCTCACAGCACTAACCTGTAGTCTGGAATCTTCTCACAGCACTAACCTGTAGTCTGGAATCTTCTCACAGCACTAACCTGTAGTCTGGAATCTTCTCACAGCACTAACCTGTAGTCTGGAATCTTCTCACAGCATTAACCTGTAGTCTGGAATCTTCTCACAGCATTAACCTGTAGTCTGGAATCTTCTCACAGCATTAACCTGTAGTCTGGAATCTTCTCACAGCACTAACCTGTAGTCTGGAATCTTCTCACAGCACTAACCTGTAGTCTGGAATCTTCTCACAGTACTAACCTGTAGTCTGGAAACTTCTCACAACATTAACCTGTAGTCTGGAATCTTCTCACAGCACTAACCTGTAGTCTGGAATCTTCTCACAGCACTAACCTGTAGTCTGGAATCTTCTCACAGCACTAACCTGTAGTCTGGAAACTTCTCACAACATTAACCTGTAGTCTGGAATCTTCTCACAACACTAACCTGTAGTCTGGAATCTTCTCACAACATTAACCTGTAGTCTGGAATCTTCTCACAGCACTAACCTGTAGTCTGGAATCTTCTCACAGCACTAACCTGTAGTCTGGAAACTTCTCACAGCACTAACCTGTAGTCTGGAATCTTCTCACAGTACTAACCTGTAGTCTGGAAACTTCTCACAACATTAACCTGTAGTCTGGAATCTTCTCACAACACTAACCTGTAGTCTGGAATCTTCTCACAACATTAACCTGTAGTCTGGAATCTTCTCACAGAACTAACCTGTAGTCTGGAATCTTCTCACAGAACTAACCTGTAGTCTGGAATCTTCTCACAACATTAACCTGTAGTCTGGAATCTTCTCACAGCACTAACCTGTAGTCTGGAATCTTCTCACAGCACTAACCTGTAGTCTGGAATCTTCTCACAGCACTAACCTGTAGTCTGGAATCTTCTCACAGCACTAACCTATAGTCTGGAATCTTCTCACAGTACTAACCTGTAGTCTGGAATCTTCTCACAGCACTAACCTGTAGTCTGGAATCTTCTCACAGCACTAACCTGTAGTCTGGAATCTTCTCACAGTACTAACCTGTAGTCTGGAAACTTCTCACAGAACTAACCTGTAGTCTGGAAACTTTTCACAGAACTAACCTGTAGTCTGGAATCTTCTCACAGCACTAACCTGTAGTCTGGAATCTTCTCACAACATTAACCTGTAGTCTGGAATCTTTTCACAGCACTAACCTGTAGTCTGGAATCTTCTCACAGCACTAACCTGTAGTCTGGAATCTTCTCACAGCACTAACCTGTAGTCTGGAATCTTCTCACAGCACTAACCTGTAGTCTGGAATCTTCTCACAACACTAACCTGTAGTCTGGAATCTTCTCACAGCACTAACCTGTAGTCTGGAAACTTCTCACAACATTAACCTGTAGTCTGGAATCTTCTCACAACACTAACCTGTAGTCTGGAATCTTCTCACAACATTAACCTGTAGTCTGGAATCTTCTCACAGCACTAACCTGTAGTCTGGAATCTTCTCACAGCACTAACCTGTAGTCTGGAAACTTCTCAAAGCACTAACCTGTAGTCTGGAATCTTCTCACAGTACTAACCTGTAGTCTGGAATCTTCTCACAACATTAACCTGTAGTCTGGAATCTTCTCACAGAACTAACCTGTAGTCTGGAATCTTCTCACAGCACTAACCTGTAGTCTGGAAACTTCTCACAGAACTAACCTGTAGTCTGGAAACTTCTCACAGAACTAACCTGTAGTCTGGAATCTTCTCACAGAACTAACCTGTAGTCTGGAATCTTCTCACAGCACTAATCTGTAGTCTGGAATCTTCTCACAACATTAACCTGTAGTCTGGAATCTTCTCACAGCACTAACCTGTAGTCTGGAATCTTCTCACTGCACTAACCTGTAGTCTGGAATCTTCTCACAGCACTAACCTGTAGTCTGGAATCTTCTCACAGCATTAACCTGTAGTCTGGAATCTTCTCACAGCACTAACCTGTAGTCTGGAATCTTCTCACAGTACTAACCTGTAGTCTGGAATCTTCTCACAGCACTAACCTGTAGTCTGGAATCTTCTCACAGCACTAACATGTAGTCTGGAATCTTCTCACAGTACTAACCTGTAGTCTGGAAACTTCTCACAACATTAACCTGTAGTCTGGAATCTTCTCACAACACTAACCTGTAGTCTGGAATCTTCTCACAGAACTAACCTGTAGTCTGGAATCTTCTCACAACATTAACCTGTAGTCTGGAATCTTCTCACAGCACTAACCTGTAGTCTGGAATCTTCTCACAGCACTAACATGTAGTCTGGAATCTTCTCACAGTACTAACCTGTAGTCTGGAATCTTCTCACAGCACTAACCTGTAGTCTGGAATCTTCTCACAGCACTAACATGTAGTCTGGAATCTTCTCACAGCACTAACCTATAGTCTGGAATCTTCTCACTGCAATAACCTGTAGTCTGGAATCTTCTCACAGTACTAACCTGTAGTCTGGAATCTTCTCACAGCATTAACCTGTAGTCTGGAATCTTCTCACAGCATTAACCTGTAGTCTGGAATCTTCTCACAGAACTAACCTATAGTATGGAATCTTCTCACTGCACTAACCTGTAGTCTGGAATCTTCTCACAGCACTAACCTGTAGTCTGGAATCTTCTCACAGCACTAACCTGTAGTCTGGAATCTTCTCACAACACTAACCTGTAGTCTGGAATCTTCTCACAGCACTAACCTTTAGTCTGGAATCTTCTCACAGCACTAACCTGTAGTCTGGAATCTTCTCTGCCAGACCAAAGTCTCCCACTACTGCAGTGAACACACCATTCTCACAGCGCACCAGACAGTTCTATGAGAGAGAGAGGAGAGAGAGCGGGGAGAGAGGAGAGAGAGAGGGGAGAGAGAGCATCTGAGTGTGTGTGAGAGTCAGTGAGAGATGAAATTAACAATTGATGCAAGATGAAGTGAAGGGAGGTGTTACTGTGTGTCTGTCTGGTCCCCTGTATGCTCCTATCTCCTACCTTGGAGGTGAGGTCTCTGTGGAAGATGCCCTTGCTGTGGAGGTACTGCAGGCCGCAGGAGATGTCCTGAGACAGACCCATCCTCACCGACCACGACAGATACCTGTCACTGTCCAGCAGCTGCTCCAGGTTACCCCCGTTGATGTACTGTAGGTAACCATGACAACAGCACACACACACAGTTCATGAGATTGAGTCCAGTCCAGACACACAGATTCTGTGCATGCCTACACATATTACATGATCATTAACCCTACACTAAATGGATGTGGTTCCTGAGACATTAAACATTTCCATAGGCACTGTCATGATCTAGTATTCTGTAGAGACCTTAGCCTATGCTCTTTGCAGGCCTGTGTAGAATTGAATTTAAATGTAACGCAGCCCTTATCTTCATTACTTTCTATGGCCCATGTATACAGCCTACTCTGTTACCATGGACACTATTGTCTATGGAAGATAAAATGCAAGGACTCCCTCAGAGAGACAGAATCAGGATGAGCTCACCTCAGTTAGAGCATGGAGTTGGCCCTCGTGTACACACACTCCCAGGAACCTGAGCAGAGGGAGAGGGAAAGCATCCAAAATACACTGAAAACATCAACAATACATCATCTATACAGCTAAAAACAACTATGTGATTTCAAACCTAGTTGACAGAGGTTTCAATGATTCCAATAATGTCTAAACATTTGAAGAGAGTTTGTGTGTGTTTGTCCTCTGTCTGATAATGGTTGCACCATTTTACTAGCTAGTTTTCTGCCTGTCCATCTTTCCAGATTACATTTTTTTTTTTAAATTGACAGCAGTTGTGTCTTTTCCCTTGGGTGGTGCTGTTGAGAGTTGACGCAAGTTCTACCCACAGCAAAGGTAGGCTACTACAGACACAAAACAACCACAAAGATTATAATAACTAACCCCTTCCATCTGTGACAACAACACAGTGAAACTACTAAATGGTCTGAGCGAGGGTGACAGAGCAGCTGTGCAATATGCACTGCACATAGCCAAGTGTGTACATTGTGCATGCAGTGTGTGTGTGTGTGTGTCTAGCTCTAGACATACCCGAGTATATTGGGGTGGCAGAGCCGGTTCATGAGCTGGACCTCCCTGAGCATGTTGGCCTTGTTGCTGGCCAGAGTGTTCATCTTTAGGGCCATCACCTGGCCTGTCATCCTGTGCTGCACCTGCAGGGGGAGACAGAGAGCAGCACTGCTTCAGACAACCATAGAGATTATTATTAAAATTAAAATATTTAACCTTTATTTAACTAGATAAGTCAGTTAAGAACAAATTGTTATTTACAATGGCGGCCTACACCGGCCAAACCCGGACGACGCTAGACCAACTGTGCACCGCCCTATGGGACTCCCAATCACGGACGGTTGTGATACAGCCTACATTTGAACCAGGGTGTCTGTAGTGACGCCTCAAGCACTGAGACCGCTGCGCCACTAGGGAGCCCCTAGTGGCGCAGCTTAGGGTTTGAGGAGGGCAAGCTGATCCTAGATTTGTGCTTAGGGTTTGAGGAGAGCAAGCTGAGATGAGGTGAGAGAGGGGACTGGGTGGTATTGACTAGAGACAACCATAGAGATGAGGTGAGAGAGAGGACTGGGTGGTATTCACTAGAGACAACCATAGAGATGAGGTGAGAGAGAGGACTGGGTGGTATTCACTAGACACAACCATAGAGATACTGAGAGAGGACTGGGTGGTATTCACTAGAGACAACCATAGAGATGAGGTGAGAGAGAGGACTGGGTGGTATTCACTAGAGACAACCATAGAGATGAGGTGAGAGAGAGGACTGGGTGGTATTCACTAGAGACAACCATAGAGATGGTGAGAGAGAGGACTGGGTGGTATTCACTAGAGACAACCATAGAGATGGTGAGAGAGAGGACTGGGTGGTATTCACTAGAGACAACCATAGAGATGGTGAGAGAGAGGACTGGGTGGTATTCACTAGAGACAACCAAGAGATGGTGAGAGAGAGGACTGGGTGGTATTCACTAGAGACAACCATAGAGATGAGGTGAGAGAGAGGACTGGGTGATATTCACTAGAGACAACCATAGAGATGAATGAGAGAGAGGACTGGTTGGTATTCACTAGAGACAACCATAGAGATGGTGAGAGAGAGGACTGGGTGGTATTCACTAGAGACAACCATAGAGCTGAGGTGAGAGAGAGGACTGGGTGGTATTCACTAGAGACAACCATAGAGATGAGGTGAGAGAGAGGACTGGGTGGTATTCACCAGAGACAGCCATGGAGATGGTGAGAGAGATGACTGGGTGGTATTCAAAAGAGACAACCATAGAGATGGTGAGAGAGAGGACTGGGTGGTATTCACTAAAGACAACCATAGAGATGGTGAGAGAGAGGACTGGGTGGTATTCACTAGAGACAACCATAGAGATGAGGTGAGAGAGAGGACTGGGTGGTATTCACTAGAGACAACCATAGAGATGAGGTGAGAGAGAGGACTGGGTGGTATTCACTAGAGACAACCATAGAGATGAGGTGAGAGAGAGGACTGGGTGGTATTCACTAGAGACAACCATAGAGATGGTGAGAGAGAGGACTGGGTGGTATTCACTAGAGACAGCCATGGAGATGGTGAGAGAGAGGACTGGTTGGTATCACTAGAGACAACCATAGAGATGAGGT
>NW_026602837.1:0-10498 GCF_029448725.1 Salvelinus fontinalis
GAAAAAAATTTTACTTCCAGAGTGCATCAAACATGATTTAGAGCTTGTTTATGGAAAAGTGTTAATTTCTGTATTTCAACATGATTTAGAGCTTGTTTTTGGAAAAGTGTTTATTTCTGTATTTCAACATGATTTAGAGCTTGTTTTTGGAAAAGTGTTTATTTCTGTATTTCAATGTTGCAACTTGCTGAAAACTGTCCACAGTGTTCCTAACATCCTGATTAAACAGTACTGAAAAAAAATTAACTTCCAGAGTGCATCAAACATGATTTAGAGCTTGTTTATGGAAAAGTGTTTATTTCTGTATTTCAACATGATTTGGAGCTTGTTTTTGGAAAAGTGTCAATTTCTGTATTTCAACATGATTTGAAGCTTGTTTTTGGAAAAGTGTTTATTTCTTTATTTCAATGTTGCAACTTGCTGAAAACTGTCCACAGTGTTCCTAACATCCTGATTAAACAGTACTGAAAAAAAATTAACTTCCAGAGTGCATCAAACATGATTTAGAGCTTGTTTATGGAAAAGTGTCAATTTCTGTATTTCAACATGATTTGGAGCTTGTTTTTGGAAAAGTGTCAATTCCTGTATTTCAACATGATTTGAAGATTGTTTTTGAAAAGTGCTTATTTCTGTTTTTCAACATGATTTAGAGCTTGTTTTTGGAAAAGTGTTTATTGCTGTATTTCAATGTTGCAACTTGCTGAAAACTGTCCACAGTGTTCCTAACATCCTGATTAAACAGTACTGGAAAAAAATAACTTCCAGAGTGCATCAAACATGATTTAGAGCTTGTTTATGGAAAAGTGTCAATTTCTGTATTTCAACATGATTTGGAGGTTGTTTTTGGAAAAGTGTTAATTTCTGTATTTCAACATGATTTAGAGCTTGTTTTTGGAAAAGTGTTTATTTCTGTATTTCAACATGATTTAGGGCTTGTTTTTGGAAAAGTGTTTATTTCTGTATTTCAATGTTGCAACTTGCTGAAAACTGTCCACAGTGTTCCTAACATCCTGATTAAACAGTACTGAAAAAAAAATTACTTCCAGAGTGCATCAAACATGATTTAGAGCTTGTTTATGGAAAAGTGTTTATTTCTGTATTTCAACATGATTTGGAGCTTGTTTTTGGAAAAGTGTCAATTTCTGTATTTCAACATGATTTGAAGCTTGTTTTTGGAAAGGTGTTTATTTCTTTATTTCAATGTTGCAACTTGCTGAAAACTGTCCACAGTGTTCCTAACATCCTGATTAAACAGTACTGAAAAAAAATTAACTTCCAGAGTGCATCAAACATGATTTAGAGCTTGTTTATGGAAAAGTGTCAATTTCTGTATTTCAACATGATTTGAAGCTTGTTTTTGGAAAAGTGTTTATTTCTTTATTTCAATGTTGCAACTTGCTGAAAACTGTCCACAGTGTTCCTAACATCCTGATTAAACAGTACTGAAAAAAAATTAACTTCCAGAGTGCATCAAACATGATTTAGAGCTTGTTTATGGAAAAGTGTCAATTTCTGTATTTCAACATGATTTGGAGCTTGTTTTTGGAAAAGTGTCAATTCCTGTATTTCAACATGATTTGAAGCTTGTTTTTGAAAAGTGCTTATTTCTGTTTTTCAACATGATTTAGAGCTTGTTTTTGGAAAAGTGTTTATTGCTGTATTTCAATGTTGCAACTTGCTGAAAACTGTCCACAGTGTTCCTAACATCCTGATTAAACAGTACTGGAAAAAAATAACTTCCAGAGTGCATCAAACATGATTTAGAGCTTGTTTATGGAAAAGTGTCAATTTCTGTATTTCAACATGATTTGGAGCTTGTTTTTGGAAAAGTGTTAATTTCTGCATTTCAACATGATTTAGAGCTTGTTTTTGGAAAAGTGTTTATTTCTGTATTTCAACATGATTTAGGGCTTGTTTATGGAAAAGTGTCAATTTCTGTATTTCAACATGATTTGGAGCTTGTTTTTGGAAAAGTGTTTATTGCTGTATTTCAATGTTGCAACTTGCTGAAAACTGTCCACAGTGTTCCTAACATCCTGATTAAACAGTACTGGAAAAAAATAACTTCCAGAGTGCATCAAACATGATTTAGAGCTTGTTTATGGAAAAGTGTCAATTTCTGTATTTCAACATGATTTGGAGCTTGTTTTTGGAAAAGTGTTAATTTCTGTATTTCAACATGATTTAGAGCTTGTTTTTGGAAAAGTGTTTATTTCTGTATTTCAACATGATTTAGGGCTTGTTTTTGGAAAAGTGTTTATTTCTGTATTTCAATGTTGCAACTTGCTGAAAACTGTCCACAGTGTTCCTAACATCCTGATTAAACATACTGAAAAAAATTAACTTCCAGAGTGCATCAAACATGATTTAGAGCTTGTTTATGGAAAAGTTTTTATTTCTGTATTTCAACATGATTTGGAGCTTGTTTTTGGAAAAGTGTTTATTTCTGTATTTCAATGTTGCAACTTGCTGAAAACTGTCCACAGTGTTCCTAACATCCTGATTAAACAGTACTGAAAAAAATTAACTTCCAGAGTGCATCAAACATGATTTAGAGCTTGTTTATGGAAAAGTTTTTATTTCTGTATTTCAACATGATTTGGAGCTTGTTTTTGGAAAAGTGTTTATTTCTGTATTTCAATGTTGCAACTTGCTGAAAACTGTCCACAGTGTTCCTAACATCCTGATTAAACAGTACTGAAAAAATTTTTACTTCCAGAGTGCATCAAACATGATTTAGAGCTTGTTTATGGAAAAGTGTTAATTTCTGTATTTCAACATGATTTAGAGCTTGTTTTTGGAAAAGTGTTTATTTCTGTATTTCAACATGATTTAGAGCTTGTTTTTGGAAAAGTGTTTATTTCTGTATTTCAATGTTGCAACTTGCTGAAAACTGTCCACAGTGTTCCTAACATCCTGATTAAACAGTACTGAAAAAAAATTAACTTCCAGAGTGCATCAAACATGATTTAGAGCTTGTTTATGGAAAAGTGTTTATTTCTGTATTTCAACATGATTTGGAGCTTGTTTTTGGAAAAGTGTCAATTTCTGTATTTCAACATGATTTGAAGCTTGTTTTTGGAAAAGTGTTTATTTCTTTATTTCAATGTTGCAACTTGCTGAAAACTGTCCACAGTGTTCCTAACATCCTGATTAAACAGTACTGAAAAAAAAGTAACTTCCAGAGTGCATCAAACATGATTTAGAGCTTGTTTATGGAAAAGTGTCAATTTCTGTATTTCAACATGATTTGGAGCTTGTTTTTGGAAAAGTGTCAATTCCTGTATTTCAACATGATTTGAAGATTGTTTTTGAAAAGTGCTTATTTCTGTTTTTCAACATGATTTAGAGCTTGTTTTTGGAAAAGTGTTTATTGCTGTATTTCAATGTTGCAACTTGCTGAAAACTGTCCACAGTGTTCCTAACATCCTGATTAAACAGTACTGGAAAAAAATAACTTCCAGAGTGCATCAAACATGATTTAGAGCTTGTTTATGGAAAAGTGTCAATTTCTGTATTTCAACATGATTTGGAGGTTGTTTTTGGAAAAGTGTTAATTTCTGTATTTCAACATGATTTAGAGCTTGTTTTTGGAAAAGTGTTTATTTCTGTATTTCAACATGATTTAGGGCTTGTTTTTGGAAAAGTGTTTATTTCTGTATTTCAATGTTGCAACTTGCTGAAAACTGTCCACAGTGTTCCTAACATCCTGATTAAACAGTACTGAAAAAAAATTACTTCCAGAGTGCATCAAACATGATTTAGAGCTTGTTTATGGAAAAGTGTTTATTTCTGTATTTCAACATGATTTGGAGCTTGTTTTTGGAAAAGTGTCAATTTCTGTATTTCAACATGATTTGAAGCTTGTTTTTGGAAAGGTGTTTATTTCTTTATTTCAATGTTGCAACTTGCTGAAAACTGTCCACAGTGTTCCTAACATCCTGATTAAACAGTACTGAAAAAAAATTAACTTCCAGAGTGCATCAAACATGATTTAGAGCTTGTTTATGGAAAAGTGTCAATTTCTGTATTTCAACATGATTTGGAGCTTGTTTTTGGAAAAGTGTCAATTCCTGTATTTCAACATGATTTGAAGCTTGTTTTTGAAAAGTGCTTATTTCTGTTTTTCAACATGATTTAGAGCTTGTTTTTGGAAAAGTGTTTATTGCTGTATTTCAATGTTGCAACTTGCTGAAAACTGTCCACAGTGTTCCTAACATCCTGATTAAACAGTACTGGAAAAAAATAACTTCCAGAGTGCATCAAACATGATTTAGAGCTTGTTTATGGAAAAGTGTCAATTTCTGTATTTCAACATGATTTGGAGCTTGTTTTTGGAAAAGTGTTAATTTCTGCATTTCAACATGATTTAGAGCTTGTTTTTGGAAAAGTGTTTATTTCTGTATTTCAACATGATTTAGGGCTTGTTTATGGAAAAGTGTCAATTTCTGTATTTCAACATGATTTGGAGCTTGTTTTTGGAAAAGTGTTTATTTCTGTATTTCAACATGATTTAGAGCTTGTTTTTGGAAAAGTGTTTATTTCTGTATTTCAATGTTGCAACTTGCTGAAAACTGTCCACAGTGTTCCTAACATCCTGATTAAACAGTACTGAAAAAAAATTAACTTCCAGAGTGCATCAAACATGATTTAGAGCTTGTTTATGGAAAAGTGTTAATTTCTGTATTTCAACATGATTTGGAGCTTGTTTTTGGAAAAGTGTTTATTTCTGTATTTCAATGTTGCAACTTGCTGAAAACTGTCCACAGTGTTCCTAACATCCTGATTAAACAGTACTGAAAAAAAATTTACTTCCAGAGTGCATCAAACATGATTTAGAGCTTGTTTATGGAAAAGTGTTAATTTCTGTATTTCAACATGATTTAGAGCTTGTTTTTGGAAAAGTGTTTATTTCTGTATTTCAACATGATTTAGAGCTTGTATTTGGAAAAGTGTTTATTTCTGTATTTCAATGTTGCAACTTGCTGAAAACTGTCCACAGTGTTCCTAACATCCTGATTAAACAGTACTGAAAAAAAATTAACTTCCAGAGTGCATCAAACATGATTTAGAGCTTGTTTATGGAAAAGTGTCAATTTCTGTATTTCAACATGATTTGAAGCTTGTTCTTGGAAAAGTGTTTATTTCTTTATTTCAATGTTGCAACTTGCTGAAAACTGTCCACAGTGTTCCTAACATCCTGATTAAACAGTACTGAAAAAAAATTAACTTCCAGAGTGCATCAAACATGATTTAGAGCTTGTTTATGGAAAAGTGTCAATTTCTGTATTTCAACATGATTTGGAGCTTGTTTTTGGAAAAGTGTCAATTCCTGTATTTCAACATGATTTGAAGCTTGTTTTTGAAAAGTGCTTATTTCTGTTTTTCAACATGATTTAGAGCTTGTTTTTGGAAAAGTGTTTATTGCTGTATTTCAATGTTGCAACTTGCTGAAAACTGTCCACAGTGTTCCTAACATCCTGATTAAACAGTACTGGGAAAAAATAACTTCCAGAGTGCATCAAACATGATTTAGAGCTTGTTTATGGAAAAGTGTCAATTTCTGTATTTCAACATGATTTGGAGCTTGTTTTTGGAAAAGTGTTAATTTCTGCATTTCAACATGATTTAGAGCTTGTTTTTGGAAAAGTGTTTATTTCTGTATTTCAACATGATTTAGGGCTTGTTTATGGAGAAGTGTCAATTTCTGTATTTCAACATGATTTGGAGCTTGTTTTTGGAAAAGTGTTTATTTCTGTATTTCAACATGATTTAGAGCTTGTTTTTGGAAAAGTGTTTATTTCTGTATTTCAATGTTGCAACTTGCTGAAAACTGTCCACAGTGTTCCTAACATCCTGATTAAACAGTACTGAAAAAAAATTAACTTCCAGAGTGCATCAAACATGATTTAGAGCTTGTTTATGGAAAAGTGTTAATTTCTGTATTTCAACATGATTTGGAGCTTGTTTTTGGAAAAGTGTTTATTTCTGTATTTCAATGTTGCAACTTGCTGAAAACTATCCACAGTGTTCCTAACATCCTGATTAAACAGTACTGAAAAAAATTTTACTTCCAGAGTGCATCAAACATGATTTAGAGCTTGTTTATGGAAAAGTGTTAATTTCTGTATTTCAACATGATTTAGAGCTTGTTTTTGGAAAAGTGTTTATTTCTGTATTTCAACATGATTTAGAGCTTGTATTTGGAAAAGTGTTTATTTCTGTATTTCAATGTTGCAACTTGCTGAAAACTGTCCACAGTGTTCCTAACATCCTGATTAAACAGTACTGAAAAAAAATTAACTTCCAGAGTGCATCAAACATGATTTAGAGCTTGTTTATGGAAAAGTGTTTATTTCTGTATTTCAACATGATTTGGAGCTTGTTTTTGGAAAAGTGTCAATTTCTGTATTTCAACATGATTTAGAGCTTGTTTTTGGAAAAGTGTTTATTTCTGTATTTCAACATGATTTAGAGCTTGTATTTGGAAAAGTGTTTATTTCTGTATTTCAATGTTGCAACTTGCTGAAAACTGTCCACAGTGTTCCTAACATCCTGATTAAACAGTACTGAAAAAAAATTAACTTCCAGAGTGCATCAAACATGATTTAGAGCTTGTTTATGGAAAAGTGTTTATTTCTGTATTTCAACATGATTTGGAGCTTGTTTTTGGAAAAGTGTCAATTTCTGTATTTCAACATGATTTGAAGCTTGTTTTTGAAAAGTGCTTATTTCTGTTTTTCAAGATGATTTAGAGCTTGTTTTTGGAAAAGTGTTTATTTCTGTATTTCAATGTTGCAACTTGCTGAAAACTGTCCACAGTGTTCCTAACATCCTGATTAAACAGTACTGAAAAAAAATTAACTTCCAGAGTGCATCAAACATGATTTAGAGCTTGTTTATGGAAAAGTGTTAATTTCTGTATTTCAACATGATTTGGAGCTTGTTTTTGGAAAAGTGTTTATTTCTGTATTTCAATGTTGCAACTTGCTGAAAACTGTCCACAGTGTTCCTAACATCCTGATTAAACAGTACTGAAAAAAAATTTACTTCCAGAGTGCATCAAACATGATTTAGAGCTTGTTTATGGAAAAGTGTTAATTTCTGTATTTCAACATGATTTAGAGCTTGTTTTTGGAAAAGTGTTTATTTCTGTATTTCAACATGATTTAGAGCTTGTATTTGGAAAAGTGTTTATTTCTGTATTTCAATGTTGCAACTTGCTGAAAACTGTCCACAGTGTTCCTAACATCCTGATTAAACAGTACTGAAAAAAAATTAACTTCCAGAGTGCATCAAACATGATTTAGAGCTTGTTTATGGAAAAGTGTCAATTTCTGTATTTCAACATGATTTGAAGCTTGTTTTTGGAAAAGTGTTTATTTCTTTATTTCAATGTTGCAACTTGCTGAAAACTGTCCACAGTGTTCCTAACATCCTGATTAAACAGTACTGAAAAAAAATTAACTTCCAGAGTGCATCAAACATGATTTAGAGCTTGTTTATGGAAAAGTGTCAATTTCTGTATTTCAACATGATTTGGAGCTTGTTTTTGGAAAAGTGTCAATTCCTGTATTTCAACATGATTTGAAGCTTGTTTTTGAAAAGTGCTTATTTCTGTTTTTCAACATGATTTAGAGCTTGTTTTTGGAAAAGTGTTTATTGCTGTATTTCAATGTTGCAACTTGCTGAAAACTGTCCACAGTGTTCCTAACATCCTGATTAAACAGTACTGGAAAAAAATAACTTCCAGAGTGCATCAAACATGATTTAGAGCTTGTTTATGGAAAAGTGTCAATTTCTGTATTTCAACATGATTTGGAGCTTGTTTTTGGAAAAGTGTTAATTTCTGCATTTCAACATGATTTAGAGCTTGTTTTTGGAAAAGTGTTTATTTCTGTATTTCAACATGATTTAGGGCTTGTTTATGGAAAAGTGTCAATTTCTGTATTTCAACATGATTTGGAGCTTGTTTTTGGAAAAGTGTTTATTTCTGTATTTCAACATGATTTAGAGCTTGTTTTTGGAAAAGTGTTTATTTCTGTATTTCAATGTTGCAACTTGCTGAAAACTGTCCACAGTGTTCCTAACATCCTGATTAAACAGTACTGAAAAAAAAATAACTTCCAGAGTGCATCAAACATGATTTAGAGCTTGTTTATGGAAAAGTGTTAATTTCTGTATTTCAACATGATTTGGAGCTTGTTTTTGGAAAAGTGTTTATTTCTGTATTTCAATGTTGCAACTTGCTGAAAACTGTCCACAGTGTTCCTAACATCCTGATTAAACAGTACTGAAAAAAAATTTACTTCCAGAGTGCATCAAACATGATTTAGAGCTTGTTTATGGAAAAGTGTTAATTTCTGTATTTCAACATGATTTAGAGCTTGTTTTTGGAAAAGTGTTTATTTCTGTATTTCAACATGATTTAGAGCTTGTATTTGGAAAAGTGTTTATTTCTGTATTTCAATGTTGCAACTTGCTGAAAACTGTCCACAGTGTTCCTAACATCCTGATTAAACAGTACTGAAAAAAATTTAACTTCCAGAGTGCATCAAACATGATTTAGAGCTTGTTTATGGAAAAGTGTTTATTTCTGTATTTCAACATGATTTGGAGCTTGTTTTTGGAAAAGTGTCAATTTCTGTATTTCAACATGATTTAGAGCTTGTTTTTGGAAAAGTGTTTATTTCTGTATTTCAACATGATTTAGAGCTTGTATTTGGAAAAGTGTTTATTTCTGTATTTCAATGTTGCAACTTGCTGAAAACTGTCCACAGTGTTCCTAACATCCTGATTAAACAGTACTGAAAAAAAATTAACTTCCAGAGTGCATCAAACATGATTTAGAGCTTGTTTATGGAAAAGTGTTTATTTCTGTATTTCAACATGATTTGGAGCTTGTTTTTGGAAAAGTGTCAATTTCTGTATTTCAACATGATTTGAAGCTTGTTTTTGAAAAGTGCTTATTTCTGTTTTTCAAGATGATTTAGAGCTTGTTTTTGGAAAAGTGTTTATTTCTGTATTTCAATGTTGCAACTTGCTGAAAACTGTCCACAGTGTTCCTAACATCCTGATTAAACAGTACTGAAAAAAAATTAACTTCCAGAGTGCATCAAACATGAATTAGAGCTTGTTTATGGAAAAGTGTCAATTTCTGTATTTCAACATGATTTAGAGCTTGTTTTTGGAAAAGTGTTTATTTCTGTATTTCAACATGATTTAGAGCTTGTTTTTGGAAAAGTGTTTATTTCTGTATTTCAATGTTGCAACTTGCTGAAAACTGTCCACAGTGTTCCTAACATCCTGATTAAACAGTACTGAAAAAAAATTAACTTCCAGAGTGCATCAAACATGATTTAGAGCTTGTTTATGGAAAAGTGTCAATTTCTGTATTTCAACATGATTTGAAGCTTGTTTTTGGAAAAGTGTTTATTTCTTTATTTCAATGTTGCAACTTGCTGAAAACTGTCCACAGTGTTCCTAACATCCTGATTAAACAGTACTGAAAAAAAAATAACTTCCAGAGTGCATCAAACATGATTTAGAGCTTGTTTATGGAAAAGTGTCAATTTCTGTATTTCAACATGATTTGGAGCTTGTTTTTGGAAAAGTGTCAATTCCTGTATTTCAACATGATTTGAAGCTTGTTTTTGAAAAGTGCTTATTTCTGTTTTTCAACATGATTTAGAGCTTGTTTTTGGAAAAGTGTTTATTGCTGTATTTCAATGTTGCAACTTGCTGAAAACTGTCCACAGTGTTCCTAACATCCTGATTAAACAGTACTGGAAAAAAATAACTTCCAGAGTGCATCAAACATGATTTAGAGCTTGTTTATGGAAAAGTGTCAATTTCTGTATTTCAACATGATTTGGAGCTTGTTTTTGGAAAAGTGTTAATTTCTGCATTTCAACATGATTTAGAGCTTGTTTATGGAAAAGTGTTAATTTCTGTATTTCAACATGATTTGGAGCTTGTTTTTGGAAAAGTGTTTATTTCTGTATTTCAATGTTGCAACTTGCTGAAAACTGTCCACAGTGTTCCTAACATCCTGATTAAACAGTACTGAAAAAAATTTTACTTCCAGAGTGCATCAAACATGATTTAGAGCTTGTTTATGGAAAAGTGTTAATTTCTGTATTTCAACATGATTTAGAGCTTGTTTTTGGAAAAGTGTTTATTTCTGTATTTCAACATGATTTAGAGCTTGTATTTGGAAAAGTGTTTATTTCTGTATTTCAATGTTGCAACTTGCTGAAAACTGTCCACAGTGTTCCTAACATCCTGATTAAACAGTACTGAAAAAAAATTAACTTCCAGAGTGCATCAAACATGATTTAGAGCTTGTTTATGGAAAAGTGTTTATTTCTGTATTTCAACATGATTTGGAGCTTGTTTTTGGAAAAGTGTCAATTTCTGTATTTCAACATGATTTAGAGCTTGTTTTTGGAAAAGTGTTTATTTCTGTATTTCAACATGATTTAGAGCTTGTATTTGG
>NW_026602838.1:0-10488 GCF_029448725.1 Salvelinus fontinalis
GTTACCTGTTAGACACCTGCATAATGGACCGATAGCTGCTATTGGACCTTACCTGTTAGACACCTGCATAATGGACCGATAGCTGCTATAGGACCTTACCTGTTAGACACCTGCATAATGGACTGACAGCTGCTATAGGAACTTACCTGTTAGACACCTGCATAATGGACCGATAGCTGCTATAGGACCTTACCTGTTAGACACCTGCATAATGGACCGATAGCTGCTATAGGACCTTACCTGTTAGACACCTGCATAATGGACCGATAGCTGCTATAGGACCTTACCTGTTAGACACCTGCATAATGGACCGATAGCTGCTATAGGACCTTACCTGTTAGACACCTGCATAATGGACTGACAGCTGGCCTGGATATCTGCTGTATGACCTTATAATCCTGTTAGACACCTGCATAATGGACCGACAGCTGGCCTGGATATCTGCTATATGACCTTATAATCCTGTTCGACACCTGCATAATGGACCAACAGCTGGCCTGGTGTTACCTTCCTCTGCACAGCACTGACAGGCCACTCACACACACGCATACGGAAACGCACAGACACATACATATACACGGACACACACACACACAGTCCATATTAGACAATGGGAGCGAGGTCAGTGTCAACGTTACAGAACTGAAAAAGCTGCAACAGCAGAACATGACCAGCTCACAGAGAGCAACTGGACACCTGCTAGACTCACAGGAGTGGAGGAGGGAGGGATATATGGAGGGAGGCAGGGAGGGAGGCAGGGAGAGAGGGATGGAGAGAGAGAGAGAGAGAGAGAGAGAGAGAGAGAGAGAGAGAGAGAGAGAGAGAGAGAGAGAGAGAGAGAGAGAGAGAGAGAGAGGAGAGAGAGAGAGAGAGAGAGAGAGAGAGAGAGAGAGAGAGAGAGAGAGAGTGAGAGAGGAGAGAGAGAGAGAGAGAGAGAGAGAGAGAGAGAGAGAGAGAGAGAGAGAGAGAGAGAGAGAGAGAGAGAGAGAGAGAGAGAGAGAGAGAGAGAGAGAGAGAGAGAGAATTGAATTGAGAGAGAGAGAGAGAGAGAGAGAGAGAGAGAAATTGAATTGAGAGAGAGAGAGAGAGAGAGAGAGAAAGAAGAGAGAGAGAGAGAGAGAGAGAGAGAGAGAGAGAGAGAGAGGAGAGAGAGAGAGAGAGAGAGAGAGAGAGAGAGAGAGAGAGAGAGAGAGAGAGAGAGAGAGAGAGAGAGAGAGAGAGAGCAGCAAATACAGACAGAGAATGATCCAACTGCAGAAAGAGAATGATCCAACTGTCACGCCCTGGCCTTAGTATTCTTTGTTTTCTTTATTATTTTAGTTAGGTCAGGGTGTGACATGGGGAATGTTTGTGTTTTGTCGGTTTTGGGTGGTTATATGGTAAAGGGGGTGTTGGGTGTAGTGTATGGGTTTGTGTTGAGTGAATGTGTCTAGCTGTGTCTATGGTTGAGTGTAGGTTCTAGGAAAGTCTATGGTTGCCTGAATTGGGTCTCAATTAGAGACAGCTGGTTATTGTTGTCTCTGATTGGGAGCCATATTCAAGGCAACCATAGGCTTTAGCTGTTTGTGGGGAATTGTCTATGTTGAAGTGTTTTGTGTCAGCACTTATGATTGATAGCTTCACGGTAATCTGTTTTTGTTTGTTGTTTTGTTTTTCCCTTCTTTAAATAAAAGGAAGATGTACTTTCCACGCGCTGCGCCTTGGTCCTCTCTCAGTCCCGTTGACGATCGTGACACCAACTACAGAAAGAGAATGATCCAACTACAGAAAGAGAATGATCCAACTACAGAAAGAGAATGATCCAACTACAGAAAGAGAATGATCCAACTACAGAAAGAGAATGATCCAACTACAGAAAGAGAATGATCCAACTACAGAAAGAGAATGATCCAACTACAGAAAGAGAATGATCCAACTGCAGAAAGAGAATGATCCAACTACAGAAAGAGAACGATCCAACTACAGAAAGAGAATGATCCAACTGCAGAAAGAGAATGATCCAACTACAGAAAGAGAATGATCCAACTGCAGAAAGAGAATGATCCAACTACAGAAAGAGAATGATCCAACTACAGAAAGAGAATGATCCAACTGCAGAAAGAGAATGATCCAACTACAGAAAGAGAATGATCCAACTACAGAAAGAGCAGGTCAAGCAGACAGAATAACAGTGAGAGGTGTAAAGAGAGGCAGCAACCCCCTGCTGTCGTACAGATTGGTAACCATCAGAGGAACTTATCCCTAGCTACGTAATGGCTGTCCTGGCACAGATGCTGCTGAAAGTTGAAGAGGACTACTTGTGTCATTTTCCCCAGCAGCAGCAGCAGGGTCCAGGAGCAGCAGGGTCCAGCAGCAGGGTCCAGGAGATGCAGGGTCCAGGAGCAGCAAGGTCCAGGAGCAGCAAGGTCCAGCAGCAGGGTCCAGGAGAAGCAGGGTCCAGAAGTAGCAGGGTCCAGGAGCAGCAGGGTCCAGGAGCAGCAGGGTCCAGGAGAAGCAGGGTCCAGGAGAAGCAGGGTCCAGAAGCAGCAGGGTCCAGGAGCAACAGGGTCCAGGAGAAGCAGGGTCCAGGAGCAGCAGGGTCCAGGAGCAGCAGGGTCCAGGAGCAGCAGGGTCCAGGAGCAGCAGGGTCCAGAAGTAGCAGGGTCCAGAAGCAGCAGGGTCCAGAAGCAGCAGGGTTCAGGAGCAGCAGGGTCCAGGAGCAGCAGGGTCCAGGAGCAGCAGGGTCCAGGAGCAGCAGGGTCCAGAAGTAGCAGGGTCCAGGAGCAGCAGGGTCCAGGAGCAGCAGGGTCCAGGAGCAGCAGGGTCCAGGAGCAGCAGGGTCCAGAAGTAGCAGGGTCCAGAAGCAGCAGGGTTCAGGAGCAGCAGGGTCCAGGAGCAGCAGGGTCCAGAAGCAGCAGGGTCCAGGAGCAGCAGGGTCCAGGAGCAGCAGGGTCCAGAAGCAGCAAGGTCCAGAAGCAGCAAGGTCCAGAAGCAGCAAGGTCCAGGAGCAGCAGGGTCCAGAAGCAGCAGGGTCTACGACCAGCAGGGTCCAGAAACAGCAGGGTCCAGGATCAGCAGGGTCCAGGAGCAGCAGGGTCCAGGAGCAGCAGGGTCCAGAAGCAGCAGGGTCCAGAAACAGCAGGGTCCAGAAACAGCAGGGTCCAGGAGCAGCAGTGTCCAGGAGCAGCAGGGTCCAGGAGCAGCAGGGTCCAGGAGCAGCAGGGTCCAGGAGCAGCAGGGTCCAGCAGCAGCAGGGTCCAGAAGCAGCAGGGTCCAGAAGCAGCAGGGTCCAGGAGCAGCAGTGTCCAGGAGCAGCAGTGTCCAGGAGCAGCAGGGTCCAGGAGCAGCAGGGTCCAGGAGCAGCAGGGTCCAGGAGCAGCAGGGTCCAGAAGCAGCAGCAGGGTTCAGGAGCAGCAGGGTTCAGGAGCAGCAGGGTCCAGAAGCAGCAGGGTACAGGAGCAGCAGGGTCCAGGAGCAGCAGGGTCCAGAAGCAGCAGGGTCCAGCAGCAGCAGGGTCCAGAAGCAGGGGATTGCCCTCTAATCAGTTTTATTAGAGCAGTAGTATTGGGTTAACACATCAGGGACAGGACAGGGGCCAGCTGTGTATGTGTGTGTGTGTGTGTGTGTTTGTGTGTGTGCATGCACACCCTCGGGCCACGACGCAGACAGTCTTGGTACACACACTACACACACATATCGTCTGTAACACACACACATGGTCTGGGTGAAACGTGAGACTCAGCTGCATGGCAGATGAGCTCCTGTCTCTCTGACCGGGGCGCTTTGGTTAAACTGGTCCAGAGTCAATTTACAGAGAGTCTAGTGTCAGACTATGAAGAAATGAAGGGTCAACCTTACTCAATACTGTAAATGATGATTTAATCATTCTTGCCTCAAATAATATGACCAGAATGTAACGTTGGGCTTCCTGGTGTTAGTGTCTGGTAGTAAACAGTCCGTTGTTATGATAGTTAATTAAGCTTCAAACACCACGTGTCAGATCTGTGGTCAGTGTGACACATATTAGGTTGACTTCTGGACCTGTGATGAGGCTGGTCTGGCTCTTTCAGCCTCAGGCTGTAGACTAGAGCCACTCTACTGCCCGTGGCGGGGCTGCTGTGTTGCGTTCCAGACTGTCGTCAGCCAGCTAGTCACCACCGGAGGTTTGCATTGTGAACTGTTGGTGTGTGTGTGTGTGTGTGTGTGTGTGTGTGTGTGTGTGTGTGTGTGTGTGTGTGTGTGTGTGTGTGTGTGTGTGTGTGTGTGTGTCTGTGTGTGTGTGTGTGTGTGTCTGTGTCTGTGTGTGTGTGGGTGTGCCTCGCTCCACTGCTCAGTAGGTTTAACCGAGCGTGGAGGCAGATAAACCAACGCTCCCCTTTTCCATAACAGCTCCCATAATGAATGAGCTTAACTCACACGCTGCAGTCCGCTCATTACGGGGCAGAACAGACAAAATGGCGACAATTGAATGGATCTCATTTGAGTCTTCTGTCTCCCGTGGTTCCATTCTCCATCCCTTTTGTTCCACACATCATTCTGCTCATCATGATAATTCAATCAGTAAAAAAGTCACCCTGACACTTTTTACCTCGTTCAACCGCTTTGTTTTCTACAGCGGAGGGTTGAGAGACAGACAGAGAGAGGGCCATTATGACGCTTTGACAATGTGGCCTTACAATGCAATTATACAACAATGAATTGCTAGGCTACAACGTAATTATACAACAATGAATTGCTAGGCTACAACGTAACTATACAACAATGAATTGCTAGGCTACAACGTAACTACAGAAGAAAGGGTTGTTACAGCATTACCAGAATAAGAACATGGAGAGGTGGTATTATGACTGTCATTACTCCGCCCCCTGACTTACCTCTGCACTATAAATAGACCCTAATCATGTTTTACTCACATTAACCATTCAATACTGTTCAATTATGTATCATTCAAGGCCATTGAGAGGTGTGTGTGTGTTTATGTGTTTGTGTGTGTGTGTGTGTGTGTGTGTGTGTGTGTGTGTGTGTGTGTGTGTGTGTGTGTGTGTGTGTGTGTGTGTGTGTGTGTGTGTGTGTGTGTGTGTGTGTGTGTGTGTGTGTGTGTGTGTGTGTGTGTGTGTGAGACGGTAGCCTCCAGCCGTTCTAATGTCATTGGCTTTGGGACGCCCAGCTGTCTATCGTCGTACATGCCCTGGAGACCATAACCATGGATACTGTTACCGTAGGTATGACAACCATGGAGGCTGATTGAGGGGTGTGTGAGAGGTGCGTTGTTCACCCACCACTCACAGCCAAGTCAGCATAATAATAAGCCTAATCATAACGATCACACCGCAGCACGAAGCAGCACCCTCTTCGAAAGGGCAGTCGGTGACGTGAAACCATTGTGTGTTTCTGAAACGCTATGACAGTCCAACTCTGTCCAACTCATGAATGACATTCTGGTGGTTGTGTGAAAAACGTTCTCAGCTCTCCACACAGGTCTCCTTCATAAAGCCTGGGCTGTGAGTCCTCAAGGTATTTCAGTAACGCACAGGACAGAGAGATGAGCCTTTTCCGCTGAGGCCTGTATACTGTAGTGTTAAGCTTCAAGGCAATATTGAGAGAGAGAGAGAGAGAGAGAGAGAGAGAGAGAGAGAGAGAGAGAGAGAGAGCGAGAGAGAGAGAGCGAGAGCGAGAGCGAGAGCGAGAGCGAGAGAGAGAGAGAGAGAGAGAGAGAGAGAGAGAGAGAGAGAGAGAGAGAGAGAGAGAGAGAGAGAGAGACTTTACCAACTTTTGATTGGTAACTTATTTAAGGTGAGGTGGTACTTGATATTCTTCAGAGCAGTGTGCAGCCTGCATCAGGCCGGATGCGTGATCATTGTTCATGATTAGTTGCATTCTCTCCATCTCTCACACCGGTATGTCTGTAGTCAAGGTTACCGGGGGCTTTGCACCATTGAGCCTCTGTTTCTCCAACCTACACTTCCACCACACACCTCAGACTTGATGTTCTGAAATTTAACACAACTACGTTCTTCCTTTCCAGTGTCATTTCTCCCCAACAAAGTGACCCATTTATGTGTACCGCATTATGTAGGACATTATGGTCATTCTAATGTGTCACCTTTCCTTTGAAGTCACACACACGGCCCCTGCAGCTTGGTTATTTCTGGTTAACCTTCAACCTGTAACCTCTAGCTCCAAACACAAATATCTTTCTGTCACACCTGAGCAGACTGTGTCCAACTCACCTGTACCTGCTTTAATAACCTGTACCTATTCTAACCTGTCTCTAACCTTTACCTACTCTAATCTGTCTCTAACCTGTACCTACTCTAACCTGTATCTACTCTAACCTGTACCTACTCTAATCTGTCTAACCTGTACCTTCTCTAATATGTCTCTAACATGTACCTACTCTAATCTGTCTCTAACCTGTATATACTGTAACCTGTCTCTACGCTGTATACATTGTAATCTGTCTCTAACTTGTATCTACTCTAACCTGTACCTACTCTAATCTGTCTCTAACCTGTACCTACTCTAATCTGTCTCTAACCTGTACCTACTCTAACCTGTATCTACTCTAACCTGCACCTACTCTAACCTGTCTCCATGCTGTATACATTGTAATGTGTCTCTAACCTGTATCTACTCTAACCTGTACCTACTCTAATCTGTCTCTAACCTGTCTCTAACCTGTACCTATTCTAATCTGTCTCTAACCTGTACCTACTCTAATCTGTCTTTAACCTGTACCTACTCTAACCTCGATCTACTCTAACCTGTACCTACTCTAACCTGGCTCTAACCTGTCTCTAACCTGTACCTACTCAAACCTGTCTCTAACCTGTATTTACTCTAACCTGTATCTACTCTAACCTGTATCTACTCTAACCTGTACCTACTCTAACCTGTACCTACTCTAACCTGTATCTACTCTAACCTCTACCCACTCTAACCTGTATCTACTCTAACCTGTACCTACTCTAACCTGTATCTACTCTAACCTGTATATACTCTAATCTGTCTCTAACCTGGACCTACACTAACCTGTACCTACTCTAACCTGTACCTGCTCTAACCTGTCTCTAACCTGTACTAATTCATATCTGTATGTAGCCTCGCTACTGTTTATAGCCTGTCTTTTTACTGTTGTTTAATTTCTTTACCAACCTATTGTTCACCTAATTGCACTATTGGTTAGAGCCTGTAAGTAAGCATTTCACTGTAAGGTCCACACCAGTTGTATTCGGCGCAAGTGACAAATAAACCTATATTTCATTTGATTGATTTGATTTTACCTACTCTAACCTGTCTCTAACATGTACCTACTCTAACCTGTCTCTAACCTGTACCTACTCTAACCTGTCTCTAACCTGTACCTACTCTAACCTGTACCTACTCTAATCTGTTTCTAACCTGTACCTACTCTAACCTGTCTCTAACCTGTACCTACACTAACCTGTCTCTAACCTGTACCTACTCTAACCTGTCTCTAACCTGTACCTACTCTAACCTGTATCTAACCTGTACCTACTCTAACCTGTACCTACTCTAATCTGTTTCTAACCTGTACCTACTCTAACCTGTCTCTAACCTGTACCTACTCTAACCTGTACCTACTCTAACCTGTACCTACTCTAATCTGTTTCTAACCTGTACCTACTCTAACCTGTCTTTAACCTGTACCTACTCTAACCTGTCTCTAACCTGTACCTACTCTAACCTGTACCTACTCTAATCTGTCTCTAACCTGTACCTACTCTAATCTGTCTCTAACCTGTACCTACTCTAACCTGTACCTACTCTAACCTGTCTCTAACCTGTACCTACCCTAACCTGTCTCTAACCTGTACCTACTCGAATCTGTCTCTAACCTGTACCTACTCTAACCTGTCTCTAACCTGTACCTACTCTAATCTGTCTCTAACCTGTACCTACTCTAACCTGTACCTACTCGAACCTGTCTCTAACCTGTACCTACTCTAACCTGTCTCTAACCTGTACCTACCCTAATCTGTCTCTAACCTGTACCTACTCTAACCTGTCTCTAACCTGTATCTAACCTGTACCTACTCTAACCTGTATCTAATCTTTACCTACTCTAACCTGTATCTAACCTGTACCTACACATTTACATTTACATTTAAGTAATTTAGCAGACGCTCTTATCCAGAGCGACTTACAAATCTTTACTTACTCTAACCTGCACCTACTCTAACCTGTATCTACTCTAACCAGTACATACTCTAATCTCTACCTACTATAATCTGTACATACACTCACCTGTCTCTAATCTGTAACCTACTCTAAAAGGTACATACTCTAATCTGTACCTACTATAATCTGTACCTACTCTAACCTGTATCTACTCTAACCAGTACATACTCTAATCTTTACCTACTATAATCTGTAGCTACTCTCACCTGTCTCTAATCTGTACCTACTCTAATCTGTCTCTAACCTGTACCTACTCTAACCTGTACCTACTTTAACCTGTACCTACTCGAATCTGTCTCTAACCTGTACCTACTCTAACCTGTACCTACTCTAACCTTTATATACTCTAATCTGTCTCTAACCTGTACCTACTCTTACCTGAACCTACTCTAATCTGTCTCTAACCTGTACCTACTCTAATCTGTCTCTAACCTGTACCTACACTAATATGTCTCTAACCTGTACCTACTCTCACCTGTCTCTAACCTGTATCCACTCTAACCTGTTTCTAACCTGTACCTACCATAACCTGTACCTTCTCTAACCTGTACCTACTCTCACCTGTCTCTAATCTGTACCTACTCTAACCTGTCTCTAACCTGTACCTACTCTAACCTGTACCTAACTCAAACCTGTCTCCAACCTGTCCCTACTCTAACCTGTACCTACTCTAATCTGTACCTCTATAACCTGCACCTACTATAAACTGCACCTACTCTAACCTGTCTCTAACCTGTAAATACTCTAGCCTGTACCTACTATAATATGTACCTACTATAATCTGTACCTACTCTCACCTGTCTCTAACAACCACCTCCTCAAACCTGTCTCCAACCTGTACCTACTCTAACCTGTACATACTCTAATCTCTACCTACTATAATCTGTACCTACTCTCACCTGTCTCTAACCTGTCTCTAATCTTTACTTACTCTAACCTGCACCTACTCTAACCAGTACATACTCTAATATGTACCTACTATAATCTGTACCTACTCTAACCCGTCTCTAACCTGTATCTACTCTAACCTGTACCTACTCTAACCTGTCTCTAACCTGTACTACTCTAACCTGTACCTACTCTAACCTGTCTCTAACCTGTACTACTCTAACCTGTACTTACTCTCAGCTGTACCGACTCTAACCTGTACCTACTCTATCCTGTCTCTAACCTGTACCCAATCTAACCTGTACCTACTCTAACCTATCTCTAACCTGTACCTTCAGGTTAGAGACAGGTTAGAGTAGGTACAGGTTAGTAGAGTAGGTAGAGGTTAGAGTAGGTTGTTGTCCCGTCTTCTTATCAATACAGAACTGTAGCTGTCCTGCTTCCTGAAGCTAACATCATGGTGTCCTGTGTCCTTATCAATACAATACTGTAGTTGTCCTGCTTCCTGAAGCTAACATCATGGTATCCTGTGTCCTTATCAATACAGTACTGTAGCTGTCCTGCTTCCTGAAGCTAACATCATGGTGTCCTGTGTCCTTATCAATACAGTACTGTAGCTGTCCTGCTTCCTGAAGCTAACATCATGGTGTCCTGTGTCCTTATCAATACAATACTGCAGCCTTCCTGCTTCCTGAAGCTAACATCATGGTGTCCTGTGTCCTTATCAATACAATACTGCAGCCTTCCTGCTTCCTGAAGCTAACATCATGGTGTCCTGTGTCCTTATCAATACAATACTGCAGCCTTCCTGCTTCCTGAAGCTAACATCATGGTGTCCTGTGTCCTTATCAATACAGTACTGTAGCTGTCCTGCTTCCTGAAGCTAACATCATGGTGTCCTGTGTCCTTATCAATACAATACTGCAGCCTTCCTGCTTCCTGAAGCTAACATCATGGTGTCCTGTGTCCTTGTCAATACAGTACAGTAGCTGTCCTGCTTCCTGAACCTAACATCATGGTGTCCTGTGTCCTTATCAATACAGTACTGTAGTTGTCCTGCTTCCTGAAGCTAACATCATGGTGTCCTGTGTCCTTATCAATACAGAACTGTAGTTGTCCTGCTTCCTGAACCTAACATCATGGTGTCCTGTGTCCTTATCAATACAGTACTGTAGTTGTCCTGCTTCCTGAAGCTAACATCATGGTGTCCTGTGTCCTTATCAATACAGAACTGTAGTTGTCCTGCTTCCTGAAGCTAACATCATGGTGTCCTGTGTCCTTATCAATACAGAACTGTAGTTGTCCTGCTTCCTGATAACCTCATGGTGTCCTGTGTCCTTATCAATATGGTTCTGTAGCTGTCCTGCTTCCTGAAGCTAACATCATGGTGTCCTGTGTCCTTATCAATACAATACTGTA
>NW_026602839.1:0-2921 GCF_029448725.1 Salvelinus fontinalis
TTTTGGCGCAGTGGTCTAGGGCACTGCGTCGCAGTGCTAGCTGCGCCACCAGAGTCTCTGGGTTCGCGCCCAGGCTCTGTCGCAGCCGGCCGCAACCGGGAGGTCCGTGGGGCGATGCACAATTGGCATAGCGTCGTTCGGGTTAGGGAGGGTTTGGCCGGTAGGGATATCCTTGTCTCAGTATGTAAAATGTATAATATGTAATATGTAAAATGTAATAAAATGTATGCACTCTACTGTACGTCGCTCTGGATAAGAGCGTCTGCTAAATGACTAAAATGTAAATGTCTAAAATGTAAATTCAGATTATTACTCATACCTGTGTCCTGCACCTGACTCTGCTTATCCATTTACCTAATCGCTGACAATAACACTATTATCCAACTGGACCTCTAGAGTTACAGTTTGAGATACAGAGATCAGTTGACAGGTCGTCTGAAAAGGACATACCAGGCCTTTCCTGCCAGTATGATTTTGACCGTATTGTATCACTTTTTTGTTGTGGTTAGCCACTGTTTACTGGAAAGTCTCTGGACTCATGTCCGTTTACTCATGTCTGACTCCCAAATCCAATAGTCTGAAACAATATCCCTTCCTTTATTTTTGACATTGTTAATAAGCAGGATGTGTGTTAAGCAGGGGAAACAATAATGGGGGACATAAGGAGGAAATGTCAGCATGGATTTGTGTATTAGCCTCTGGCAATGTGGGGAAGGAGAGTAAACAAACATGTAGTGTTCCTTACTAGTTTACAATCAATTCAGCTGTACTGAGAACAAACAGATTTCATTTTTTTTACTAATTGCCTAATCTATAACACATTGGTTGATGTTTGACAGTTTTTCAAAAAGCAAAATGATTTGGACACATCTTGACATTTTGGCTACAGAGGCAGTCATTCTTTTTTAGTTATAGATTATGAAGCAAGTTATGCTTAAATCCTCTGAGGACATAGAAGTCTAAAAACTATCAAGTAGTCTGAAACAAAGTACATCCATTTTTATTAGAACTGTTGTACAGGTCACCGGGATTCATAGTGAAGATTCTAGGATGAGGGCTCTCAAAAGGCATGTAGGAAATGAAGTAGGCAGCCAAAGCTCAAAACTGAAATACATAAGAAACTTATGGAAACACAAAAGATTCACACAGTGCAGAATGATTTCCCAGTGGTTGTAAATACAATCTATTTTTCTACAGGATATTTATGTATTTATTTTTTTGCATAGTGGTCACATCACAATGTCAGGTGTCATCAAATAAAATAAAATGTCATTTGTCACATGCGCTGAATACAACAGGTGTAGTAGACCTTACAGTGAAATGCTTACTTACCCCGACTTGACCCCAACTTTATATAGTTGTATTGCTATTTAGGACGGGGCAAACTTGGGTCTTCTTTCCCCTCATTTTAAGATGGAATTCAGTCAAGACTACCTCTGACTGAAATGAAAGATTGTCTGCTCAGAATAATTTTGAGGCAAAATCCTTTCTAAAACATTTCAAAGCCTTATCAGTGCCCCTTTCCTGGTCAAAGGTAGTACACAATATATGGACTAGGTTGCCATTTGGGAGGCTCAATGCAACCTGTGAGTATGGCTCTATTGGAGCATTCATGTCAAATCTTCCCATTTGATCTCCATTTCAAATTGAATCCCACCCTGATAGGAATATCAGATTGAAAGGGCTTCATTGTTGTTTATTCATACATCATCACAGGGACGGTTTTCAGAAAGTTGGGGAATCTATTGATAACAATTCAGACAAATCCTTTTCACTGCATCAGCAGAAGTGTGATAGTCATTTGCTGTGAGACATATTGTTTTATTTGACATAATTACATCATAATTGAATATATAAAGGAAAAGACAAAGGTTAAGAAAAAGGCTAATAGGATTTTAGGGTCATTTAGATGATGTGCTTTACTGTTCTAAACTACTGTAACACAGTTAGTAACACTATATTACCATTTAGAGCCCACTGCTGTGGGAGTCTGTCAGATAGTGTGCCCATTAAATGGTACATCAAATCAGAAGGCAAGTGATAAATTATTCTGAAGTACTCAGATATTTACCACGGTTAATTTTTTATGTCTGATTTCAGTCTAAGGGCTTCAAATGATGTGTGATCCCCTACAGCAGCACTGGTTCTTTAATCTTTTTGATTTGAGATAGACAAGTCATTGACCTGCCTACCCCAGTGCCGTCCCTGGCCAGGATGTCTTGAAGAAAAGAGTACAGAGATGACGGATTAACAGGCAGCCTTATGGCCTATGATTATTTCGTCTCAGGACTGAGAAGAATATACAAGAAAAAGCTGTAGGGTGATTTATTTTCACACAGAGTAGACAAAATTTCTCTTTTAACATCCTCCTTAGGTCCGGTCAACAATGATGCTATCACTTTTTGAATAATAAACTTCAAAGATTATAATAACGTGACTTCATCAGTGGGCTTTCCACATAAAAGTCTGACTTTGGTAATGCACTTGCCTGATGCACAACTTCTCACGAACGTCTTGAGACGAATGATTGGACCAAGGCGCAGCGTGTGAAAAATACATTTTCTTTTATTGGAAGACAAAAGCGAACGAAAACAAAACAACAAACAGACGAACGTGAAGTTATAATAGACTAAGTGCACACATGCAACATAGAACATAGACAATTACCCACAAAAGCCTACTGCCTATGGCTGCCTTAAATATGGCTCCCAATCAGAGACAATGAATGACAGCTGTCTCTGTCAGGCAACCATAGACATACCTAGACATCTACACTCAAACACAAACCCATCTACTCTACCTAAACCCCCTATACCATACAACCACCCAAGACAAGACAAAAACACACAAACTTCCCCCTGTCACACCCTGACCTAACCAAACTATTACAGAAAACAAAGATAACAAAGGCCAGGGCGTGA
>NW_026602839.1:3421-10482 GCF_029448725.1 Salvelinus fontinalis
CAGTACCCCCCCCCCCCCCAAAGGTGCGGACTCCGGCCGCAAAACCTGACACAGAAGGGGAGGATCCGGGGTGGGCCTTATATTGGCGGCGGCTCGGGTGCGGGACGCGGCCCCCACTCCACCATTGTCAATACCCGCTTTGGTGGCTCTGGTAGATCCTGGCTGACTGGCGGCTCTGGTGGATCCTGGCTGACTGGCGGCTCTGGCTGGTCATGGCTGGCTGACGGCTCTGGCTGGTCATGGCTGGCTGACGGCTCTGGCTGGTCATGGCTGGCTGACGGCTCTGGCTGGTCATGGCTAGCTGACGGCTCTGGCTGGTCATGGCTGGCTGACGGCTCTGGCTGGTCATGGCTGGCTGACGGCTCTGGCTGGTCATGGCTGGCTGACGGCTCTGGCTGGTCATGGATGGATGACGGCTCTGGCTGGTCATGGATGGATGATGGCTCTGGCTGGTCATGGCTGGATGACGGCTCTGGCTGGTCATGGCTGGATGACGGCTCTGGCTGGTCATGTCTGGCGAAAGGCTCTGGCGGCTCCTGTCTGGCGGAAGGCTCTGGCGGCTCCTGTCTGGCGGAAGGCTCTGGCGGCTCCTGTCTGGCGGAAGGCTCTGGCGGCTCCTGTCTGGCGGAAGGCTCTGGCGGCTCCTGTCTGGCGGAAGGCTCTAGCGGCTCCTGACTGGCGGACGGCTCTAGCGGCTCCTGACTGACGGACGGCTCTGAAGGCTCAGGACAGACGGGCGGCTTTGAAGGCTCAGGACAGACGGGCGGCTTTGAAGGCTCAGGACAGACGGGCGGCTTTGAAGACTCAGGACAGACGGGCGGCTTTGAAGGCTCAGGACAGACGGGCGGCTTTGAAGGCTCAGGACAGACGGGCGGCTTTGAAGGCTCAGTACAGACGGGCAGCGCAGGCGGCGCCTGGCAGACGGGCAGTTCAGGCGCCGCTGGGCAGACGGCAGACTCTGGCCGGCTGAGGCGCACTGTAGGCCTGGTGCGTGGTACCGGAACTGGAGGTACCGGGCTAAGGACACGCACCTTCAGGCTAGTGCGGGGAGCAGCAACAGGACGCACAGGACTCTGGAGACGCACAGGAGGCTTGGTGCGTGGTGTAGGCACTGGTGGTAATGGGCTGGAGACACGCACCACAGGGCTAGTGCGTGGAGGAGGAACAGGGCTCTGGAGACGCACAGGAAGCCTGGTGCATGGTGTAGGCACTGGTGGTACTGGGCTGGGGCGGGGAGGTGGCGCCAGGAAATACCGGACCGTGCAGGCGTACTAGCTCCCTTGGGCACTGAGCCTGCCCAACCTTACCTGGTTGTATGCTCCCCGTAGCCCGACCAGTGCGGGGAGGTGATATAACCCGCACTGGGCTGTGTAGGCGAACCGGGGCCACCATGCGTAAGGCTGGTGCCATGTATGCCGGCCCGAGGAGACGCACTGGAGACCAGACGCGTTGAGCCGGCTTCATGGCACCTGGCTCAATACTCAATCTAGCCTGGCCGATACGAGGAGCTGGTATGTACCGCACCGGGCTATGCACACGTACAGGAGACACCATGTGCTCTACCGCATAAGACGATGTCTGCCCGTACTCTCGCTCTCCACGGTAAGTACAGGGAGTTGGCTCAGGTCTCCTACCTGACTTCGCCACACTCCGTTGTAGGCCCCCCCCCCAATAAATTTTTGGGCTTGATTAACAGGCTTCCAGCCTCGCCTCCGTGCTGCCTCCTCATACCACCGCCTCTCGGCTTTAGCTGCCTCCAGCTCTTCACGAGGGCGGCGATATTCTCCAGGTTGAGCCCAAGGTCCCTTACCATCCAATTCGTCCTCCTATGTCCAGAAATCCTGTGTAGGTTGTTCCTGCTGCTGCTTGACACGCTGCTTGGTCCTTCTTTGGTGGGTAGTTCTGTCACGAACGTCTTGAGACGAATGATTGGACCAAGGTGCAGCGTGTGAAAAATACATCTTCTTTTATTGGAAGACAAAAGCAAATGAAAACAATACAACAAACAGACGAACGTGAAGCTATAATAGACTAAGTGCACACATGCAACATAGAACATAGACAACTACCCACAAAAGCCTACTGCCTATGGCTGCCTTAAATATGGCTCCCAATCAGAGACAATGAATGACAGCTGTCTCTGATTGAGAACTGTTCAGGCAACCATAGACATACCTAGACACCTACACTCAAACACAAACCCATCTACTGTACCTAAACCCCCTATACCATACAACCACCCAAGAACAGACAAAAACACACAAACTTCCCCCGTCACACCCTAACCAAACTATTACAGAAAACAAAGATAACAAAGGCCAGGGCGTGACACAACTGTTGGATGTTCTTAAGTCTGACTTTGGTAATGCACTTGCCTGATGCACAACTGTTGGATGTTCTTAATTTCTGGACTCCCCATCCCGGATCCGGGATATTTGTCATCAGAAACCCTGACTAGCATAGCGTAGCCTAGCGCTTACAGTATATAATAAAATATAATTTCATGAAATCACAAGTGCAATATTGCAAAACACAGCTTAGCCTTTTGTTAATCCATCTGTCGTCTCAGATTTTGAAATTATGCTTTACAGCGCAAGCAATACTTGTATTTGTGTAAATGTATCGATCGCTCAATAAAACAATAAGAACACCTAGCGTCAGGTAACTTGGTCACAAAAATCAGAAAAGCAATCAAATTAATCGTTTACCTTTGATGATCTTCGGATGGTTTCACTCACGAGACTCCCAGTTAGACAGCAAATGTTCCTTTTGTTCCATAAAGATTTATATCCAAATACCTCCGTTTGTTTGCTGCGTTATGCCCAGGAATCCACCGGAAAAAGCGTTCGCGACAGCGGCGGAAAAAATTCAAAGTTATATCCATAATGTCCACAGAAAAATGTCAAACGTTGTTTTTGATCCAACTTCAGGGTGTTTTTCAAATATCTATTCGATAATAAATCAACCGGGACAGTTGGCTTTTCACTAGGGCAGAGAAAAACAATGGCTGCCTTTCACTTTTGCGCAAAAATCACTCGGAGAGCCCCCACCTATCCACTTACGCAATGTGCCCTTTCACGCTCATTCTTCAAAATAAAAGCCTGAAACTATGTCTAAAGGCTGTTGACACCTTAGGGAAGACATATAAAAATAAGTCTTATTGATATCCCTTTATATGGGCAATAGGAATGCATGGGAACAGAGAGGTCTCAAAAACAGGGCCACTTCTTGGTTGGATTTTTCTCAGGTTTTCGCCTGCAATATCAGTTCTGTTTAACTCACAGACAAAATGTTTACAGTTTTGGAAACTTCAGAGTGTTTTCTATCCTAATCTGACTATTATATGCATATTCTAGTTTCGGGGGCTGAGAAATAGGCAGTTTCAAATGGCTATGCCTTTTTAGCCAAAAGTGAAACTGCGCCCCCTAGTTCTAATTAAGTCTGACTTTAATCCCCTTTCTTCCCATGTTCTACTTGCCTCAATAAACATACCATATCTCATATCACTGACTTTACCCGACAATGAATAATGCCATAGTATAATTTTAGTCCGCTTATATACAATAGGCATCTTAATTCAATACATTCCTTCTGGTCATTAGAGTCATATTACATAATATTAATTTCCTTCCTTAAATCATGTTTATTCATGCTTTCCAGACATGAAGGAGACATCAGCTTTCTAATGCTTACCCGCTGAAGCAGAAAGCAATTTAGAGCCACTGTGCTCTAGTGGAGTAATATTGTCACGGTTTTCTAAAGTTGAACCCAGAGGCAGACCAGGACAAGGAGAGTAAGACGAAGGTGAGTATTTATTTACAAGTTTGAATGTAGTGATAGAAAAATCCAAGTGATGGAGCGGGCAGCGGAGGTGAGTTGATGGGATTGAATAGGAAGATCCAATGAAGTAACTGAAGTCACCGACGACCAGGTAGGGATGAGATGAGTGTTCCGGGTGAATGACTGTAGACAGAAAAAACGGAGGTGAATTCAAGGCAAGCAAGACGTACAAAACAACAAAACAAACTCTATCAAACTGGAGGCTGATACACTGGCACAACATTATGTTCATGGCTAACGATCCGGCAGGGAATGGATGTCAGGTCAGTGCTTATTTTTTTTATTTTACCAGGTAAGTTGACTGAGAACACGTTCTCATTTGCAGCAACGACCTGGGGAATAGTTACAGGGGAGAGGAGGGGGATGAATGCGCCAATTGTAAACTGGGGATTATTAGGTGACCATGATGGTGTGAGGGCCAGATTGGGAATTTAGCCAGGACACCGGGGTTAACACCCCTACTCTTACGATAAGTGTAATGGGATCTTTAATGACCTCAGAGAGTCAGGACACTCCCATCCGAAAGACTGCACCCTACACAGAGCAGTGTCCCCAATCACTGCCCTGGGGCATTGAGATCTTTTGTTTAGACCAGAGGAAAGAGTGCCTCCTACTGGCCCTCCAACACCACTTCCAGCAGCATCTGGACTCCCATCCAGGGACTGACCAGGACCAACCCTGCTTAGCTTCAGAAGCAAGCCAGCAGTGGTATGCAGGGTGGTATGCTGGTATGCTGCTGGCATTATGAAGTGGAGGGGTGATGATCAGGACCAGGTGTGCAGATAGCTGATGGGATACAGGTGCGGTAAATCAGAGATCTCCCAACCAGCTACGTCGCCCGGCAACCAGACAGGGTGCGTTCCAGTACACCGGAAAAAACACTCCAGGACAGAACACAGGCAAAAACAGACTCAGGAAGCGCTATTCGTGACAAATAGGTTCATGTAAGAGGGTTATATTGGTGATTCCCCTTTGTGAACGCTGCGTGTAACACATCCGGTGTCAGGATAAATAAAATGCAAGGTCTGCTAACTTTCTTTAATTATGTTTAATTACCGCAAACAATGAATGGCAAATGCAATTTTCGTATATACGGGTTCGCTGTTTCACCGCGCAGGATGAACAGGGAACTGGCAAGAAGTACGTAAACAGCTGTTCTTATACCGTGATGACGTCGTTTCAACGCGTCTGTTGGCCTATCACAGTAGAGGCTGGGCCTGGTTTAGACTTTGCCCCCCTTTAATGGCCCTTTGTCCAAGCCCCTTGGCGCGTTCCTTTGTCCACATCTGGTTGCTGGGTAGATTAGCTCCGTCTTGGGTCTGTCGATTCTACACTTAAACAGTTCCTAATATGGTATTGTCCAGTATTCTAACCTCCTGGTTGGTCTAGAGAGATGCACCCTTCCCCTCTCCAGACTGTCCACAACTTTTATGGCCTGTGTTGGTCAGTCCTTACACCGACACACACTATACAGGGGGGGGGGGGTGCGTGCATGTGTGTAACAGAACAATATTCCTCTTCCACCAATATGCTAACAGGCTATTATGCATAAACATAAATCCTAACACCTTGCCACTTTATTGTTACGCCAATGGGTTTTTGGTTTTAGTTTTGTCTTGCCCTCACCTACTCAACATGGAATCTTATTGGCTGGTTTGCGTAGCTTGCTTACGAGGGGGGATGTTTCAGTTAGAATCATCCCAGTGAACAAGCACCAAACCAGCGGTAAGTTGTTGGTTGCAAAGCACTGTATGTCAAAAGGGATTTTTATACTCCCAAGTGATGATTTAAATGTACAATTTATATCAATTTTTTTGTAAAACATCACACATAAGATGCAGTGTTTATTGGAGAATATTGGTTGTGCATTTTGTTGTAAAGAATTCCCGCCAGTACTAGCTAGCAATTTACTGTGTCTGTATTTTGTACAGTGCGTGAGTGCAGAGTTGGATGGTGAGCCGTGCATTGCATGACGTGCAATTTTGTGCTGTTCCTATCAGAATAAATCTCCATGACTGGTGCCACACGTTGGAGTTCGTGTCGATGATTGATTGTACACAACACAAGCAGAGTACTGTTACATTCACCTATAGATTATTCTCATAGTTGGGCTCTGGAGTGTGTGTTCAGACTATAGCTGAATCTCCTCTATCTCTCATTAGGTGCTGTGAGGCAGATGAGGGAGAGAAAAGAGCCACCAGTTCTCAGGGAATACATGTACAGTATTTGTAACCCTGACCCATGACACATACATATAGGGAGATGTACATATGTCAGTCACATCTCTAAGTATACTGCATTCAACACATGCATTTGTCTGGCAAGGAGACTGCTCTCTTTGTGATGTAGCATTGGTTAAAACATGACAACAGACAATGAAAAAGGAATCTTCAACCTCTTTTCAACCTTTGGATAAAAGCGTCTGCTAAATGGCGTACTTGATATTGAGCAACTCAGGGTATAGAATGTCAAAAGGAACAGAGGTGGCTTTGTACACTGGCCATCAGGGCCGGTTCCAGGCATAAGCGACATAAGCAGTTGCATAGGGCCCCCGACTGCTAGAGGGCCCCCCGACCAAAAATAAAGAAATAAACGTATCCCCCCAAAAATGTACTCAGTAAAATGTGGTTGTGCATATACATGAAGTATGTGGACACCCCTTCAAATTAGTGGATTCGGCTATTTCAGCCACACCCGTTGCTGACAGGTATATAAAATCAAGCACACAGCCATGCAATTTCCATAGGGCTTACTGGAGAGCTCAGTGACTTTCAACGTGGTATCGTTATAGAATGCCACCTTTCCAACAAGTCAGTTTGTAAAAGCATTGCTAGAGCTGCCCTAGTCAACTGTAAGTGCTGTTATTGTGAAGTGGAAATGTCCAGGAGAAACAACGGCTCAACTGCAAAGTGATAGGCCACACAATCTCACAGAACGGGACCGCCGAGTGCTGAAGAGTGTAACGCGTAAATATTGTCTGTCCTCGGTTGCAACACTCACTACCGCATTCCAAACTGCGTCTGGGAGCAACGTCAGGACAAGAACTGTTTGTCGGGAGCCTCATGAAATGGGTTTCCATGGCCGAGCAGCCACACACAAGCCTTAAATCCCCATGCACAATGCCAAGCGTCGGCTAGAGTGGTGTAAAGCTCGCCGCAGTGGAAACACTTTCTCTGGAGTGATGAATCAAGCCTCACCATCTGGAACGACAGACGATTCTG
>NW_026602840.1:0-10472 GCF_029448725.1 Salvelinus fontinalis
GTCTCCTCCACTACAGAGTTGTGTCTCCTCCACTACAGAGTTGTGTCTCAGTCTCCTCCACTACAGAGTTGTGTCTCAGTCTCCTCCTCTACAGAGTTGTGTCTCTCTCCTACTACAGAGTTGTGTCTCAGTCTCCTCCTCTACAGAGTTGTGTCTCCTCCTCTACAGAGTTGTGTCTCCTCCACTACAGAGTTGTGTCTCAGTCTCCTCCACTACAGAGTTGTGTCTCAGTCTCCTCCACTACAGAGTTGTGTCTCAGTCTCCTCCACTACAGAGTTGTGTCTCAGTCTCCTCCACTACAGAGTTGTGTCTCAGTCTCCTCCACTACAGAGTTGTGTCTCAGTCTCCTCCTCTACAGAGTTGTGTCTCCTCCACTACAGAGTTGTGTCTCAGTCTCCTCCACTACAGAGTTGTGTCTCAGTCTCCTCCTCTACAGAGTTGTGTCTCCTCCACTACAGAGTTGTGTCTCAGTCTCCTCCACTACAGAGTTGTGTCTCAGTCTCCTCCACTACAGAGTTGTGTCTCAGTCTCCTCCACTACAGAGTTGTGTCTCAGTCTCCTCCTCTACAGAGTTGTGTCTCCTCCACTACAGAGTTGTGTCTCAGTCTCCTCCTCTACAGAGTTGTGTCTCCTCCACTACAGAGTTGTGTCTCAGTCTCCTCCACTACAGAGTTGTGTCTCCTCCACTACAGAGTTGTGTCTCAGTCTCCTCCACTACAGAGTTGTGTCTCAGTCTCCTCCACTACAGAGTTGTGTCTCCTCCTCTACAGAGTTGTGTCTCAGTCTCCTCCACTACAGAGTTGTGTCTCAGTCTCCTCCACTACAGAGTTGTGTCTCAGTCTCCTCCACTACAGAGTTGTGTCTCAGTCTCCTCCACTACAGAGTTGTGTCTCAGTCTCCTCCACTACAGAGTTGTGTCCCAGTCTCCTCCTCTACAGAGTTGTGTCTCAGTCTCCTCCTCTACAGAGTTGTGTCTCAGTCTCCTCCTCTACAGAGTTGTGTCTCAGTCTCCTCCACTACAGAGTTGTGTCTCAGTCTCCTCCACTACAGAGTTGTGTCTCAGTCTCCTCCACTACAGAGTTGTGTCTCCTCCACTACAGAGTTGTGTCTCAGTCTCCTCCACTACAGAGTTGTGTCTCCTCCACTACAGAGTTGTGTCTCAGTCTCCTCCACTACAGAGTTGTGTCTCAGTCTCCTCCACTACAGAGTTGTGTCCCAGTCTCCTCCTCTACAGAGTTGTGTCTCAGTCTCCTCCACTACAGAGTTGTGTCCCAGTCTCCTCCTCTACAGAGTTGTGTCTCAGTCTCCTCCACTACAGAGTTGTGTCTCAGTCTCCTCCTCTACAGAGTTGTGTCTCCTCCACTACAGAGTTGTGTCTCAGTCTCCTCCACTACAGAGTTGTGTCTCAGTCTCCTCCACTACAGAGTTGTGTCTCAGTCTCCTCCACTACAGAGTTGTGTCTCAGTCTCCTCCACTACAGAGTTGTGTCTCCTCCACTACAGAGTTGTGTCTCAGTCTCCTCCTCTACAGAGTTGTGTCTCCTCCACTACAGAGTTGTGTCTCAGTCTCCTCCACTACAGAGTTGTGTCTCAGTCTCCTCCACTACAGAGTTGTGTCTCCTCCACTACAGAGTTGTGTCTCAGTCTCCTCCACTACAGAGTTGTGTCTCAGTCTCCTCCTCTACAGAGTTGTGTCCCAGTCTCCTCCTCTACAGAGTTGTGTCTCCTCCACTACAGAGTTGTGTCTCAGTCTCCTCCACTACAGAGTTGTGTCTCAGTCTCCTCCACTACAGAGTTGTGTCTCAGTCTCCTCCACTACAGAGTTGTGTCTCCTCCACTACAGAGTTGTGTCTCAGTCTCCTCCACTACAGAGTTGTGTCTCAGTCTCCTCCTCTACAGAGTTGTGTCTCAGTCTCCTCCTCTACAGAGTTGTGTCTCAGTCTCCTCCACTACAGAGTTGTGTCTCAGTCTCCTCCTCTACAGAGTTGTGTCTCAGTCTCCTCCACTACAGAGTTGTGTCTCAGTCTCCTCCTCTACAGAGTTGTGTCTCAGTCTCCTCCACTACAGAGTTGTGTCTCAGTCTCCTCCACTACAGAGTTGTGTCTCAGTCTCCTCCTCTACAGAGTTGTGTCTCCTCCACTACAGAGTTGTGTCTCAGTCTCCTCCTCTACAGAGTTGTGTCTCAGTCTCCTCCTCTACAGAGTTGTGTCTCCTCCACTACAGAGTTGTGTCTCCTCCACTACAGAGTTGTGTCTCAGTCTCCTCCACTACAGAGTTGTGTCTCAGTCTCCTCCTCTACAGAGTTGTGTCTCAGTCTCCTCCACTACAGAGTTGTGTCTCAGTCTCCTCCACTACAGAGTTGTGTCTCCTCCACTACAGAGTTGTGTCTCAGTCTCCTCCACTACAGAGTTGTGTCTCCTCCACTACAGAGTTGTGTCTCAGTCTCCTCCTCTACAGAGTTGTGTCTCAGTCTCCTCCACTACAGAGTTGTGTCTCAGTCTCCTCCACTACAGAGTTGTGTCTCCTCCACTACAGAGTTGTGTCTCAGTCTCCTCCACTACAGAGTTGTGTCTCAGTCTCCTCCTCTACAGAGTTGTGTCTCAGTCTCCTCCACTACAGAGTTGTGTCTCCTCCACTACAGAGTTGTGTCTCAGTCTCCTCCACTACAGAGTTGTGTCTCCTCCACTACAGAGTTGTGTCTCAGTCTCCTCCACTACAGAGTTGTGTCTCAGTCTCCTCCTCTACAGAGTTGTGTCTCCTCCTCTACAGAGTTGTGTCTCAGTCTCCTCCTCTACAGAGTTGTGTCTCCTCCTCTACAGAGTTGTGTCTCCTCCACTACAGAGTTGTGTCTCAGTCTCCTCCACTACAGAGTTGTGTCTCAGTCTCCTCCACTACAGAGTTGTGTCTCAGTCTCCTCCTCTACAGAGTTGTGTCTCAGTCTCCTCCACTACAGAGTTGTGTCTCAGTCTCCTCCACTACAGAGTTGTGTCTCAGTCTCCTCCTCTACAGAGTTGTGTCTCCTCCACTACAGAGTTGTGTCTCAGTCTCCTCCACTACAGAGTTGTGTCTCAGTCTCCTCCTCTACAGAGTTGTGTCTCCTCCACTACAGAGTTGTGTCTCAGTCTCCTCCACTACAGAGTTGTGTCTCCTCCACTACAGAGTTGTGTCTCAGTCTCCTCCACTACAGAGTTGTGTCTCAGTCTCCTCCTCTACAGAGTTGTGTCTCCTCCACTACAGAGTTGTGTCTCAGTCTCCTCCTCTACAGAGTTGTGTCTCCTCCACTACAGAGTTGTGTCTCAGTCTCCTCCACTACAGAGTTGTGTCTCCTCCACTACAGAGTTGTGTCTCAGTCTCCTCCACTACAGAGTTGTGTCTCAGTCTCCTCCACTACAGAGTTGTGTCTCCTCCTCTACAGAGTTGTGTCTCAGTCTCCTCCACTACAGAGTTGTGTCTCAGTCTCCTCCACTACAGAGTTGTGTCTCAGTCTCCTCCACTACAGAGTTGTGTCCCAGTCTCCTCCTCTACAGAGTTGTGTCTCAGTCTCCTCCACTACAGAGTTGTGTCCCAGTCTCCTCCTCTACAGAGTTGTGTCTCAGTCTCCTCCTCTACAGAGTTGTGTCTCAGTCTCCTCCTCTACAGAGTTGTGTCTCAGTCTCCTCCACTACAGAGTTGTGTCTCAGTCTCCTCCACTACAGAGTTGTGTCTCAGTCTCCTCCACTACAGAGTTGTGTCTCCTCCACTACAGAGTTGTGTCTCAGTCTCCTCCACTACAGAGTTGTGTCTCCTCCACTACAGAGTTGTGTCTCAGTCTCCTCCACTACAGAGTTGTGTCTCAGTCTCCTCCACTACAGAGTTGTGTCCCAGTCTCCTCCTCTACAGAGTTGTGTCTCAGTCTCCTCCACTACAGAGTTGTGTCCCAGTCTCCTCCTCTACAGAGTTGTGTCTCAGTCTCCTCCACTACAGAGTTGTGTCCCAGTCTCCTCCTCTACAGAGTTGTATCTCCTCCACTACAGAGTTGTGTCTCAGTCTCCTCCACTACAGAGTTGTGTCTCAGTCTCCTCCACTACAGAGTTGTGTCTCAGTCTCCTCCACTACAGAGTTGTGTCTCAGTCTCCTCCACTACAGAGTTGTGTCTCCTCCACTACAGAGTTGTGTCTCCTCCACTACAGAGTTGTGTCTCAGTCTCCTCCACTACAGAGTTGTGTCTCAGTCTCCTCCACTACAGAGTTGTGTCTCAGTCTCCTCCACTACAGAGTTGTGTCTCCTCCTCTACAGAGTTGTGTCTCAGTCTCCTCCTCTACAGAGTTGTGTCTCCTCCACTACAGAGTTGTGTCTCAGCCTCCTCCACTACAGAGTTGTGTCTCAGTCTCCTCCACTACAGAGTTGTGTCTCCTCCACTACAGAGTTGTGTCTCAGTCTCCTCCACTACAGAGTTGTGTCTCAGTCTCCTCCTCTACAGAGTTGTATCTCAGTCTCCTCCACTACAGAGTTGTGTCTCCTCCACTACAGAGTTGTGTCTCAGTCTCCTCCACTACAGAGTTGTGTCTCAGTCTCCTCCACTACAGAGTTGTATCTCAGTCTCCTCCAGAGTGTCTCAGTAGTAACAGTTACTTATTAACTCTTACCAATCCTCCTCAACAACTATTAACAATATTGCTAACATTACCAACTCTACACCAGACAGACACATCGTTACACAGACAGACACATCTTTACACAGACAGACACATCGTTATACAGACAGACAGACAGACACATCGTTATACAGACAGACAGACAGACACATCTTTACACAGACAGACACATCGTTATACAGACAGACAGACAGACAGACACATCGTTACACAGACAGACAGTTCGTTAGACAGACAGACAGTTCGTTAGACAGACAGACAGACAGACAGACAGTATCAGAGAAGTCTCACCCAGATGCCGACGGCTACGTTGAGCAGGAAGTAGACAGACAGACAGACAGACAGACAGTATCAGAGAAGTCTCACCCAGATGCCGACGACTACGTTGAGCAGGAAGTAGACAGACAGACAGACAGACAGACAGACAGACAGACAGAAGTCTCACCCAGATGCCGACGGCTACGTTGAGCAGGAAGTGCAGACAGACAGACAGACAGACAGACAGACAGACAGACAGACAGACAGACAGACAGACAGTATCAGAGAAGTCTCACCCAGATGCCGACGACTACGTTGAGCAGGAAGTAGACAGACAGACAGACAGACAGACAGACAGACAGACAGACAGACAGACAGACAGACAGTATCAGAGAAGTCTCACCCAGATGCCGACAGCTACGTTGAGCAGGAAGTAAGCAGCGATGATGATGATGTCAGAGATACTGAAGGACTGAGACAGAGCAAAGAACTGGGTGGTGGAGTTGGACGCCATCACTGACCACTCACACACACACACACACACACTTACTGACCTCGGCTACACACACCTAACCCTAACACACACCTAACCCCAAACCTGACCACTGCTGCGGACACTAAGGAGAACGAGTAGGAGAGAGAGAGAACCGGGGCAGGAGATCGGGGGCCTTTGTGTCAATTGATGATTAAACACCTCTGCCAATGTTTGTTTAGAGAAACACGCTGACACACACTACCTGCTGGCTGGGGGGGTAATGGAGTGTGTGTGTTGGAGGTCACACACGAAGCTCGTGTGAAGAGAGTGGACCCAGGTCAGACACCACCAACGGTCAGCAGAGTGGACCCAGGTCAGACACCACCAACGGTCAGCAGAGTGGACCCAGGTCAGACACCACCAACGGTCAGCAGAGTGGACCCAGGTCAGACACCACCAACGGTCAGCAGAGTGGACCCAGGTCAGACACCACCAACGGTCAGCAGAGTGGACCCAGGTCAGACACCACCAACGGTCAGCAGAGTGGACCCAGGTCAGACACCACCAACGGTCAGCAGAGTGGACCCAGGTCAGACACCACCAACGGTCAGCAGAGTGGACCCAGGTCAGACACCACCAACGGTCAGCAGAGTGGACCCAGGTCAGACACCACCAACGGTCAGCAGAGTGGACCCAGGTCAGACACCACCAACGGTCAGCAGAGTGGACCCAGGTTAGACACCACCAACGGTCAGCAGAGTGGACCCAGGTCAGACACCACCAACGGTCAGCAGAGTGGACCCAGGTCAGACACCACCAACGGTCAGCAGAGTGGACCCAGGTCAGACACCACCAACGGTCAGCAGAGTGGACCCAGGTCAGACACCACCAACGGTCAGCAGAGTGGACCCAGGTCAGACACCACCAACGGTCAGCAGAGTGGACGTGTGTCAACGGCCCCTCTCCGAGTGTGTGTGTGTGTGTGTGTGCAGTGTGTGTGTGTGTGTGTGTGTGTGTGTGCAGTGTGTGTCTGGTGTGTGTGTGTGTGTGTGTGCAGTGTGTGTCTGGTGTGTGTTTGTGTGTGTGTGTGTGTGTGTGTCTGGTGTGTGTGTGTGTGTGTGTGTGTGCAGTGTGTGTCTGGTGTGTGTGTGTGTGTGTGTGCAGTGTGTGTCTGGTGTGTGTGCGTGTGTCTGGTGTGTGTGTATGTGTGTGCAGTGTGCAGTGTGTGTCTGGTGTGTGTGTGTGTGTGTGGTGTGGTGTGTGTGTGGTGTGTGTGTGTGTGTGTGTGTGTGTGTGTGTGTGTGTGTGTGTGTGTGTGTGTGTGTGTGTGCAGTGTGTGTCTGGTGTGTGTGTGTGTGTGCAGTGTGTGTCTGGTGTGTGTGTGTGTGTGTGTGCAGTGTGTGTCTGGTGTGTGTGCGTGTGTCTGGTGTGTGTGTGTCTGGTGTGTGTGTGTGTGTGTGTGTGTGTGTGTGTGTGTGTGTGTGTCTGGTGTGTGTGTATGTCTGGTGTGTGTCTGGTGTGTGTGTGTCTGGTGTGTGTGTGTGTGTGTCTGGTGTGTGTGTCTGGTGTGTGTGTGTGTGTGTGTTTACAGTGTGTGTGTGTGTGTGTGTGTGTGTGTGTGTGTGTGTGTGTGTGTGTGTGTGTGTGTTTACAGTGTTTGTGTGTGTGTGTGTGTCTGGTGTGTGTGTGTATGTGTGCAGTGTGTGTCTGGTGTGTGTCTGGTGTGTGTGTGTGTCTGGTGTGTGTGTGTCTGGTGTGTGTGGTGTGTGTGTGTGTGTGTGTGTGTGTTTACAGTGTGTGTGTGTGTGTGTGTGTTTACAGTGTTTGTGTGTGTGTATGTGTGCAGTGTGTGTCTGGTGTGTGTGTGTCTGGTGTGTGTGTGTGTCTGGTGTGTGTGTGTCTGGTGTGTCTGGTGTGTGTGTGTTTACAGTGTGTGTGTGTGTGTGTGTGTTTACAGTGTTTGTGTGTGTGTGTGTCTGGTGTGTGTGTGTGTGTGTGTGTATGTGTGCAGTGTGTGTGTGTGTGTCTGGTAACATCCGTTGGTGTTTTTTAGAGAAACAGATGGTGGCGTCTCTGACGTCACACACACACTGTAATCACCATCAACTCCCCCCCCTCCCACACACACACACACACCGTAGACACACACACACACACACACACACCAGGAAGGAGAAGTGAACATGCTCAACAGAAATCATCCAGCTGACAGAATAAATAAACTAGATAATGAGACCAGAGGAGGCTGGAATACAGTACAGACCAGAGGAGGCTGGTGGGGGAGGCTGGAATACAGTACAGACCAGAGGAGGCTGGTGGGAGAAGGCTGGAATCACACAGCACTCCTGTAGGTTTTAACCCCAACCCTGTTCCTGGAGAGACCCTCCTGTAGGTTTTAACTCCAGACACAAACACCCTCCTGTAGGTTTTAACTCCAACCCTGTTCCTGGAGAGAAACCCTCCTGTAGGTTTTAACTCCAACCCTGTTCCTAGAGAGAGACCCTCCTGTAGGTTTTAACTCCAACCCTGTTCCTGGAGAGAGACCCTCCTGGAGGTTTTAACTCCAACCCTGTTCCTGGAGAGAGACCCTCCTGTAGGTTTTAACTCCAACCCTGTTCCTGGAGAGAGACCCTCCTGTAGGTTTTAACTCCAACCCTGTTCCTGGAGAGACACTTCTGTAGGTTTTAACTCCAACCCTGTTCCTGGAGCGAAACCCTCCTGTAGGTTTTAACTCCAACCCTGTTCCTAGAGAGAGACCCTCCTGTAGGTTTTAACTCCAACCCTGTTCCTGGAGAGAGACCCTCCTGTAGGTTTTAACTCCAACCCTGTTCCTGGAGAGAAACCCTCCTGGAGGTTTTAACTCCAACCCTGTTCCTAGAGAGAGACCCTCCTGGAGGTTTTAACTCCAACCCTGTTCCTAGAGAGAGACCCTCCTGTAGGTTTACACTCCAACCCTGTTCCTGGAGAGAAACCCTCCTGTAGGTTTTAACTACAAACCTGTTCCTGGAGAGAAACCCTCCTGGAGGTTTTAACTCCAACCCTGTTCCTGGAGAGACACTTCTGTAGGTTTTAACTCCAACCCTGTTCCTGGAGAGAAACCCTCCTGGAGGTTTTAACTCCAACCCTGTTCCTGGAGAGAGACCCTCCTGTAGGTTTTAACTCCAACCCTGTTCCTGGAGAGAGACCCTCCTGGAGGTTTTAACTCCAACCCTGTTCCTGGAGAGAGACCCTCCTGTAGGTTTTAACTCCAACCCTGTTCCTGGAGAGAGACCCTCCTGTAGGTTTTAACTCCAACCCTGTTCCTGGAGAGACACTTCTGTAGGTTTTAACTCCAACCCTGTTCCTGGAGAGAGACCCTCCTGTAGGTTTTAACTCCAACCCTGTTCCTAGAGAGATACCCTCCTGTAGGTTTTAACTCCAACCCTGTTCCTGGAGAGAGACCCTCCTGTAGGTTTTAACTCCAACCCTGTTCCTGGAGAGAGACCCTCCTGTAGGTTTTAACTCCAACCCTGTTCCTGGAGAGATACCCTCCTGGAGGTTTTAACTCCAACCCTGTTCCTGGAGCGAAACCCTCCTGTAGGTTTTAACTCCAACCCTGTTCCTAGAGAGAGACCCTCCTGTAGGTTTTAACTCCAACCCTGTTCCTGGAGAGAGACCCTCCTGTAGGTTTTAACTCCAACCCTGTTCCTGGAGAGAAACCCTCCTGGAGGTTTTAACTCCAACCCTGTTCCTAGAGAGAGACCCTCCTGGAGGTTTTAACTCCAACCCTGTTCCTAGAGAGAGACCCTCCTGTAGGTTTACACTCCAACCCTGTTCCTGGAGAGAAACCCTCCTGTAGGTTTTAACTACAAACCTGTTCCTGGAGAGAAACCCTCCTGGAGGTTTTAACTCCAACCCTGTTCCTGGAGAGACACTTCTGTAGGTTTTAACTACAAACCTGTTCCTGGAGAGAAACCCTCCTGGAGGTTTTAACTACAACCCTGTTCCTGGAGAGAGACCCTCCTGTAGGTTTTAACTCCAACCCTGTTCCTGGAGAGAGACCCTCCTGGAGGTTTTAACTCCAACCCTGTTCCTGGAGAGAGACCCTCCTGTAGGTTTTAACTCCAACCCTGTTCCTGGAGAGAGACCCTCCTGTAGGTTTTAACTCCAACCCTGTTCCTGGAGAGACACTTCTGTAGGTTTTAACTCCAACCCTGTTCCTGGAGAGAGACCCTCCTGTAGGTTTTAACTCCAACCCTGTTCCTAGAGAGATACCCTCCTGTAGGTTTTAACTCCAACCCTGTTCCTGGAGAGAGACCCTCCTGTAGGTTTTAACTCCAACCCTGTTCCTGGAGAGAGACCCTCCTGTAGGTTTTAACTCCAACCCTGTTCCTGGAGAGACACTTCTGTAGGTTTTAACTCCAACCCTGTTCCTGGAGCGAAACCCTCCTGTAGGTTTTAACTCCAACCCTGTTCCTAGAGAGAGACCCTCCTGTAGGTTTTAACTCCAACCCTGTTCCTGGAGAGAGACCCTCCTGTAGGTTTTAACTCCAACCCTGTTCCTGGAGAGAAACCCTCCTGGAGGTTTTAACTCCAACCCTGTTCCTAGAGAGAGACCCTCCTGGAGGTTTTAACTCCAACCCTGTTCCTAGAGAGAGACCCTCCTGTAGGTTTACACTCCAACCCTGTTCCTGGAGAGAAACCCTCCTGTAGGTTTTAACTACAAACCTGTTCCTGGAGAGAAACCCTCCTGGAGGTTTTAACTCCAACCCTGTTCCTGGAGAGACACTTCTGTAGGTTTTAACTACAAACCTGTTCCTGGAGAGAAACCCTCCTGGAGGTTTTAACTACAACCCTGTTCCTGGAGAGAGACCCTCCTGTAGGTTTTAACTCCAACCCTGTTCCTGGAGAGAGACCCTCCTGGAGGTTTTAACTCCAACCCTGTTCCTGGAGAGAGACCCTCCTGTAGGTTTTAACTCCAACCCTGTTCCTGGAGAGAGACCCTCCTGTAGGTTTTAACTCCAACCCTGTTCCTGGAGAGACACTTCTGTAGGTTTTAACTCCAACCCTGTTCCTGGAGAGAGACCCTCCTGTAGGTTTTAACTCCAACCCTGTTCCTAGAGAGAT
>NW_026602841.1:0-10442 GCF_029448725.1 Salvelinus fontinalis
GCGGCTTTTGTGGAGCGATGGGTAACGACGCTTCGTGGGTGTCAGTTGTTGATGTGTGCAGAGGGTCCCTGGTTCGCGCCCGTGTCGGGGCGAGGGGACGGTTTAAAGTTATACTGTTACATTGGTGCCGTGACCCGGATCACTGGTTGCTGCGGAAAAGGAGGAGGTTGAAAGGGGGGTGAGTGTAACGGATGTGAAATGGCTAGCTAGTTAGCGGGTATGCGCTAGTAGCGTTTCAATCAGTTACGTCACTTGCTCTGAAACCTATTAACAGTGTTGCCCCTTGCTCTGCAAGGGCCGCGGCTTTTGTGGAGCGATGGGTAACGACGCTTCGTGGGTGTCAGTTGTTGATGTGTGCAGAGGGTCCCTGGTTCGCGCCCGTGTCGGGGCGAGGGGACGGTTTAAAGTTATACTGTTACATTGGTGCCGTGACCCGGATCACTGGTTGCTGCGGAAAAGGAGGAGGTTGAAAGGGGGGTGAGTGTAACGGATGTGAAATGGCTAGCTAGTTAGCGGGTATGCGCTAGTAGCGTTTCAATCAGTTACGTCACTTGCTCTGAAACCTATTAATAGTGTTGCCCCTTGCTCTGCAAGGGCCGCGGCTTTTGTGGAGCGATGGGTAACGACGCTTCGTGGGTGTCAGTTGTTGATGTGTGCAGAGGGTCCCTGGTTCGCGCCCGTGTCGGGGCGAGGGGACGGTTTAAAGTTATACTGTTACACAGGGGGCAACACTACATCTAGGTTTCAGAGCAAGTGACGTAACTGATTGAAACGCTACTAGCGCGTACCCGCTAACTAGCTAGCCATTTCACATCCGTTACACTCACCCCCCTTTCAACCTCCTCCTTTTCCGCAGCAACCAGTGATCCGGGTCAACAGCATCAATGTTAACAGTATAACTTTAAACTGTCCCCTCGCCCCGACACGGGCGCGAACCAGGGACCCTCTGCACACATCAACAACTGACACCCACGAAGCGTCGTTACCCATCGCTCCACAAAGGCCACGGCCCTTGCAGAGCAAGGGGCAACACTACATCTAGGTTTCAGAGCAAGTGACGTAACTGATTGAAACGCTACTAGCGCATACCCGCTCACTAGCTAGCCATTTCACATCCGTTACACTCACCCCCTTTCAACCTCCTCCTTTTCCGCAGCAACCAGTGATCCAGGTCAACAGCATCAATGTAACAGTATAACTTTTAAACCGTCCCCTCGCCCCGACACGGGCACAAACCAGGGACCTTCTGCACACATCAACAACGGTCGCCCACGAAGCATCGTTACCCATCGCGCCACAAAGGCCACGGCCCTTGCAGAGCAAGGGGAAACACTACTAATAGGTTTCAGAGCAAGTGACGTAACTGATTGAAACGCTACTAGCGCATACCCGCTAACTAGCTAGCCATTTCACATCCGTTACACCTGGATTGAGGTACATTATCCAAGCCATTTCTAATCTAAACAAGCCTGTCCGACTCTAGTGCAGCTGTAAGCAAGCTGGTCGATCTGCTGGCCAGTCAGTTTGATGCATTCCCTATGACAGTGGTTGGCTTCCCGACAATGAGCTAGCAAGCTACAGAGTTTTAATGAAGGAAGTGATGTACGGTAAACTGTCAAAGACAGTTCACACAGGCAACTGCATAGAACACCACATTTCCAGTGCAATAATTTAAGTGTCTGTCTGAAGAGACTGAAATCTAATTTGAGTTCATATTTCAGAGAAACCAAACCTACATCCGGACCACCCTGACTTTGCCCCATCCCTCTTCCTTCGCCCAGAGGACTATGCCTTGAGTCCTAACACAGCTCAGACAGAAGGGAAAAGAAACATGCAGAGCTATGACAGGGCAGTGAAGAAGAAGTGCCTTGACCTGAGTGAGGTTGGAGGTGCTGACCTGAGGGACAGTTATGCTGACAACACAGAAGAAACTGAAGAGCAGGACCTGGGCACCTGTGTATCGTGTGAGGTCCTGAGGAAGTCCTTAAATGATTTGCAGTCCAGGCATGATGCTCTGCAAGTCGAAGCTGTCAATCTCAGGATGGAGAGAGACTTTTACAAAGAGAAAGCATCTCAATCCTCTCTCTTTGTTGACACCTTTACAGACAGAGACAATCAAACGCAAACAGTGAGAGAAGTGCCAAGCATGGCTAAACAAAATGGTATGAACCAACAATGTACTGGGATGGTTGAGGAGCCATGTCTTATGGAGGTTGAGGAGCTTTGTCCTGTGAAGGTTGAGGAGCCATGTCTTATGGAGGTTGAGGGGCCATGTTCTGTGAAGGTTGAGGAGCCATGTCTTATGGAGGTTGAGGGGCCATGTTCTGTGAAGGTTGAGGAGCTGTGTCCTGTGAAGGTTGAGGGGGACTATGATCAAGTGTTGATTAAGGAAGAGGAACAACAGGTCCAAATAGAACTTTGTAGCCCCTTGGCTAGTCAGGACAAAGTGACCCATGTCTCCCAGGATAAACCTACCCAGCATAACAACATCATGAAGGCCACCAGGCGACCATGTCTGTTAGCTCAGGATAAACCCATCCAGATAGTCAACACAATGTCACTCACTAGAGTGGTAGCCCCCAGGCCCCCAAGTCAGGTAACCAAGGATAAACCTATCCAGCTTGCCAAAACCAACAACCAATGTTCAGTGAAGGTTGAGGAGTCATGTTTTGTGAAGGTTGAGGTGGACTATGATCAAATGTCAATTTTGGAAGCAGAGCAACAGGTCCAAATAGAAATCTGTAGCCCCTTGGCTAGTCAAGACAAAGTGACCAATGTCGCTCGCAGGCTGCCAATTCATGTCCCCAAGGATAAACCTATCCAGCTTGCCAAAGCCGTAGTAGAAAGCCACCTAATGACTAACCATCTGCCTGGCAGCCAAACCACTGCTGAGCCTTTGCAGAAGACTCCTCTGTCAGCTCAAAGGACACCTGTTGCAGGCAAACTAATTCAGAGAAGCATAACAAACACAGAGAGGGATGAGTTGCTTTGGCTGGGCTACATGAAGTGGAATGTGCATCTTCCTGTAAGCACAATTAGAACTGCACACAAGTTTCAGACGCCTAGGGCAACAGTGCAATACCTTCTACACGCGGTCTTCTCCCAATGTGAACTCGCCACCAGCAATCTCAAGGGCATTCCTGCACTGGGCCTTAACAAACTGGACCCGGACAAACTTTCTGCCATAAAACAGTTTGTCACCACCAAGTTTCGCCGTTTAGACATGCGTCAATGTGGTAAAGACTGGGTAAAGTGCCGGCGCCAGATGCTCAGGAATATTCGGAAGGAGGACAGGAAGATGAGGGGGCTCTCAGGAAACCTTTGTATGATAGAGAAGGTGTTAACGGATCAGAGTTTGCCCAGTCAGCCATCGCCTCTCTCATTCCCCTCGATCTCCCAACAGCACACAGCTGCCTTCTACAGCCCAACAGAAGAAGAAGAGATCCTCTGTCTGGAGAGTTAGGTTACACAATATCTGTAATGATGTTTGCATTTTCTTGTAATAAACAGTTTGTTGGGTGTAAAAAATATAATATGACTGACAATGTATATTTTAACTTTGGTTGATGTATCGGCTACATGTGGTAGAGTGGAGCTTTGAAGGAGTGATGTGTGGATAGGGCACTGGGTTAGGTTACGGTTAGTCACAGGCTGTGTTCAATAGCAGTTGTATAGATGGGGTGAGTTACCCCCAGAATATGAAGTGCTTGAGACACTGGTAGAAAACCTAAATGCAATCCATCATTATAACATGGCACTCCAATCAGACCTGTCGGTGGCTATGAAATGGCCTCTTTTTCCTCATCTCCTTCCTGCTGGCTCTCCCAATTATGAGCACATTAGAAGTGAATTCCTGCTGTCTCTCCCCATTATGAGCACGTTAGAAGTGAATTCCTGCTGGCTCTCCCCATTATGAGCACGTTAGAAGTGAATTCCTGCTGGCTCTCCCCATTATGAGCATGTTAGAAGTGAATTCCTTCTGTCTCTCCCCGTTATGAGCATGTTAGAAGTGAATTCCTGCTGGCTCTCCTCATTATGAGCATGTTAGAAGTGAATTCCTGCTGGTTTTCCCCATTATGAGCATGTTAGAAGTGAATTCCTGCTGGCTCTCCCCATTATGAGCACATTAGAAGTGAATTCCTGCAGGCTCTCCCCATTATGAGCACATTAGAAGTGAATTCCTGCAGGCTCTCCCCATTATGAGCATGTTAGAAGTGAATTCCTGCTGGCTCTCCCCATTATGAGCATGTTAGAAGTGAATTCCTGCTGGCTCTCCCCATTATGAGCACATTAGAAGTGAATTCCTGCTGGCTCTCCCCATTATGAGCATGTTAGAAGTGAATTCCTGCTGGCTCTCCTCATTATGAGCACGTTAGAAGTGAAACAAAAGGTGGATAGAGTCTTTCCATAAGGGAGCTGAAATAACTCATACACACCGTGTATGCCTGGAGTTTATTCACTCAGCCAGTTTTTTGGGGTAAAGATTGCCAACGTTTGCAGCTGGTGGCACCGTGGCAGCCCTGGCTATGTAAACTAAATCAATGTGTGGATTGCTGTCTCGCCTAACATGGACTTCTTTTCATTTAATTTCATGACATAGGTGAACTATCTTTTTAATCAAACCAGTCCCATGGATACTCAGGACTATAACCTCCCTCTGTTTCTATGGTGACGCCACAATCTGTTCCTCACAAAAGTAGGGCATTAGAAAATATTTCTCATGCATCAGGACCCAGGACATTTAGCATTTAACTCTAACCAAGTATGTAATCAGCATGCAGTTGCTTACCTATGTGTGCCTAATGAAATCAATTGGATCAGATGTAGGATGGTACATTACGGTTACTGATAGTTTCCACTATATTATCTACTATCATCTACCCAGACATGGGCTGTGTCTGAAATGGCAAGGGAATAGGGTTCCATTTAAAATGCTGCCATAGGCACATTTTTATCTCATTCTAATATAGGCCACAGAAAAGGGCTTGATGTTTGAATGTAGGAAAACGCTTTATACAAATTCCCACATCCTCAGTGAATTGACTGTGAAATGTCTCACTTATTTTTTGTCAGAGGACACCAAGTCCATTAGTGATGCTATGGCAACTATTTAAATAAGTATTTATAACAAAGTCTTTAGACTTGACATCTTAACACAGAAAACCTTGAGTCTAGTTGACCCACTGGCACTCTGAGTCTTCATAAACTACCTCAGCTGAGAAAGAACAGCATATGATCGTTCCCTTAGTGTAGCATGGGAATGAATAGCTTAGGCTGAGATAGTTTATTCAAATGATTAGATTTGTTTAAACGTGTATCTACATGCAGCACAGAAAGGTTATTTGACCCAGTACAACTCAATAGCAATCACAAGTAGGCTATCTTTGGCACATTATTGAGGCACCCATAATACACTCCTTCCCCCTGCAATGAAGAAGACACATTTTGGGTTGTCCTTGGACAGCATGCAACCTCATGAGCTGATATTATTTATAGCCTAATTTCGTTGATAAACAATATATAATATATGCATAGAATGTTTAATCAAAATGTTTAAAATAAGCTAGCCGATACATAAATATGATTTTACTATTTTACAAAAAAATAAAAAAACGGAATAACAGCATTAGATCGTGCATACTTTTCTTCAAGCCCAACCCTAAACACAGCACCACTGATATGGAAATTATATGGCTATAGGCGACATATACGTACACGGTGCGGTGCATCGTGCTGGCGCGTCATATCGCCAAGCTGCCAGTTGAGTTGGAACCGAAAATATGAAATGCGCAGCAGCTGGAGAACGAAAATCCAAACGCAAGACACTATTCTGAACCTGTCCTTGAACACAAACCAGTGACATTGATGCTCAAATAGGCCTATATGATGACACGTTTCCCCCCAAATGTATTAGACGCTAGAAAGTACAAACTATTGCTTTACCTGAAAAGTTGATTTTGTCTTTTGCAAGCAGAAAGTATGAGATTTGTATTGCCACCTTTACAGCAATACCGGTGCGCGTTGACTGCGTTCACATCTCTCTCTCTCTCTCGCCCCCCCCCCCCCCCCCCCCCCCCCTCTCTTTTCCAGGAAGACAGGGTGTGGATACAGACACTACCACTTAAAGATGCAATGGCATTTTTAACATGTTGGCATAATTAGTGCATGTAGGTGCTGAGGTGCGCACACTTAGAAAAAAAGGTGCCATCTAGAACCTAACAGGGGGTATTCGACTGTCCCCATAGGAAAACACTTTGAAGAACCCTTTTTGGTTCGAGGTATAACCCTTTTGGGTTCAATCTAGAACCATTCCCACAGAGGGTTCTACCTGGAACAAAAAAGGGTTCTCCTATGTGGCCAGCCGAAGACCCCTTTTGGAACTATTTTTTCTTCTAAAAGTGCAGGACAACACGTGTGTTATTTATTGTGGGACTGGGATTACTTTTAATAAATCAAAAATGTTGATCATGTAATTAAGTTAGGCTATATTTTCATCATTTTTGGCAAAATGATGAAAAGTGAGCATTAACAAAAATGTGCACTAAAATAATGAAAGTAGGGTAATGCTGTGGTTGGTTCTATACTGTGGTTGATTCAATAACTATTTTGTACTGTCATTAGCTGTATGGTACAGGTTTATGGAATATCTAATCCAGAAGAAAATATGATGTAGCCTACTGGGACAGCCCAAGTTTGAGAATCCAATTTATTCAATGTATTTAGGCTGTCTTATTCATTGATTTTAGAATTGTAAAATCTAGGGTGCTCAACCAGGGGTACTAGGACCCTGGGGGTACTTGGCATATCCATAGAGGGTAATAGGACCCCTGGTGGTACTTGGCCTATCCACAGGCGGTACTTGAGGGATCTCACACAGTTCCAACTCCATCATCAAGTTCGCTGACGACACAACAGTAGTAGGCGTGATTACCAACAACAACGAGACAGCCAACAGGGAGGAGGTAGGCACTCTGACGGCATGGTGCCAGGTAAACAACCTCTCCCTCTATGTTAGCTAAACAAAGGAGCTGAGTGTGGACTTCAGGAGGAACCAGGCTGGACACGCCCCCATCCTCATCAACGGGTCCGCCGTGGAGACGGTTAATAACTTCAAATTCCTTGGCGTACATATCTCAGAGAAGGTCAAATGCTCTAACCGCATGGACACCGTGGTGAAGAAGGCACGACAGCAACTCTTCAACCTTAGGATGCTAAAGAAATGCGTCCTGTCCCTGAGGATCCTCACAGTGTTCTACATGAGCACCATCGAGAGCATACTGTCGGGCTATATCACAGTCTGGTACGGCAACTCTACCACCGCGGACCGCAAGACTTTTCAGAGGGTGATACGTGTAGCCGAACTCACCATTGGATGCACACTGCCTGCCCTACAGGACACCTACAACACCAGGTGTCGCAGAAAGGCTAAGAATATCACCAGCGACCCCAGCCATCCAAGCCATGCCCTGTTCTCCCCTCTTCAATCACTCAGACACGGGCAGTACAGGAGCATCATGACAAGGTGCACCTGTGTAATGATCATACTGTTTAATCAGCTTCTTGATATGCCACACCTGTCAGGTGGATGGATTATCTTGGCAAAGGAGAAATGCTCACTAACAGGGATGTAATCAAATTTGTGCACAACATTTTTGAGAAATAAGCTATTCTTTTTTTTTTTTGCATATGGACAATTTCTGGGATCTTTTATTTCAGCTCATGAAACATGGGACCATGTTGCATTTATATTTTTGCTCAGTATATATTATAGATTTTTGTTATTATAATTTGTATTGTTTTTATTTCACTTGTTCCCCACACACCCTCAATGATCATGCTGCTGCTCCCCCATATGGTCATTCCTCACACCCCCTCAACAGTCTTTACTCTGCCGCCAACCCAGGGACATTTATTTATTCATCACTGCTACAGTTGTTATTGTTATTATTATATAGTACTATTTCTTTACTATTGTTTTTTTTATTACCATTTGCGTTATTGTATTTCACTTAGTCCTGCATGTTGGAGCTCGAAGCATAAGATATACACTGTACCCTGCCATCCAATTTGTAAGTCGCTCTGGATAAGAGCGTCTGCTAAATGACTTAAATGTAAATGTAAATCACACCTGTAACCCTGTACATGTGACTATTAAACACTCTGAATCTGAATCTGGATCATGAGACCATAGGTCTACTGGTAAAATGCACATGACGGGGTACTTCAGGGGTACTCCTGGCAGGGCAAAATTTTGTTGGTTGTACAGTAACAGAAAAAGGTTGGGAACCACTGGCTTACAAGCCTCGTACGAACCATCCTGATCTCACAAGCTAAGAGCTTATTAGAGTCTACTGGCCGACGGGACTGTTTTATAAAGATTTCAACTTGTCACACCAATATGTTGGTTTTGGTCTGTGCTTTAACTGTGTACAACCTAAACCACATTCTGAAATATCCTGCATACCAATCAACATTGTTGCAATCATTTACTTCCTTTAGAAAATGATGTAAGAAAATTAACATTAATATTTTCATTTACGGTACTGATTTGTCTATTAGTAAACCAATGGACTTAATATTACACTTATTTTTAAGAAATCTTATTTTTAAAGCAATCACACCAAAAGTGTTCTCATTTAGTCCTACAGGGGGCAGTAGATACTCTTGTTCACAAGCACAGCAGGTTCAGTTTTAGAGGATCTTTGGCTCATGCTTGTCTCAGTGTGAGATCAATAGGAGTGCTGACTCATTGAGGGCTGTAACACTGGCAGGATGTGTCCCAAATGGAAACCTATTTCCTACATAGTGCATTACTTTTCACGTTAAAAGTAGTGCACTAAATAGGGAATAGGGTACCATTTGGGACACAAGCACTGTCCTGCTGAGAGGAGGGAGATTTACTCCAGAGCAGGGAAGTTGGGTATTAACGACCCCAGCCATCTCTCACTGCTGCGGGAGACGTCACCATCTGACAGGCACCTCCCAAACACAGCAGCCTTAGAGTAACCTAAAGCCCACTGTGGTGTGCTTGGTAGATATATAAGGTGATAGCATCCATGCACATGTAAATGTGTCAAAGAAGGAAGGCTAGGGTGAATCAAATGCCACCATGTGAAAAGACAGTGAATGGCTATAGGTATACTGCTTCCTGTTTACTAAAATCCTTGTTTACAGATATTGCTTTCTTTGTATTTAAATTCTCACTTCACCATCAAAAAACTTTTTCTGATCATACTTCATGTCAAAGTAAGATCAAAAGACACACACACATTTTTAAAATTGTATTGTAATATTGTACATTTGATATTGTACATTTGTAATGGTGGAGTGGTGAACATGTGTATAGTGCACAATGTCTTGTGTGATGTGATGTTTTATTTATGATATTGACTGTTGTTTTGTTGTGATGCTTTATTTATGATGTAGACTATTATGTTGTTGTGATGTGTTGTTTTATTTATGACGTAGACTATTGTTTTGTTGTGATGTGTTGTTTATTTATGATGTAGACGTTGTTTTGTTGTGATGTGTTGTTTTATTTATGATGTAGACGTTGTTTTGTTGTGATGTGTTGTTTATGTATGACGTAGACTATTGTTTTGTTGTGATGTGTTGTTTATGTATGATGTAGACTGTTGTTTTGTTGTGATGTGTTGTTTATGTATGATGTAGACTGTTGTTTTGTTGTGATGTGTTGTTTATGTATGATGTAGACTGTTGTTTTGTTGTGATGTGTTGTTTTATTTATGACGTAGACTATTGTTTTGTTGTGATGTGTTGTTTATATATGATGTAGACTGTTGTTTTGTTGTGATGTGTTGTTTATGTATGACGTAGACTATTGTTTTGTTGTGATGTGTTGTTTATGTATGATGTAGACTGTTGTTTTGTTGTGATGTGTTGTTTATGTATGATGTAGACTGTTGTTTTGTTGTGATGTGTTGTTTATGTATGATGTAGACTGTTGTTTTGTTGTGATGTGTTGTTTATATATGATGTAGACTGTTGTTTTGTTGTGATGTGTTGTTTATGTATGATGTAGACTGTTGTTTTGTTGTGATGTGTTGTTTATGTATGATGTAGACTGTTGTTTTGTTGTGATGTGTTGTTTATGTATGATGTAGACTGTTGTTTTGTTGTGATGTGTTGTTTATGTATGATGTAGACTGTTGTTTTGTTGTGATGTGTTGTTTTATTTATGATGTAGACTGTTGTTTTGTTGTGATGTGGTTGTTTTATTTATGATGTAGACTGTTGTTTTGTTGTGATGTGTTGTTTTATTTATGATGTAGACTGTTGTTTTGTTGTGATGTGTTGTTTTATTTATGATGTAGACTGTTGTTTTGTTGTGATGTGTTGTTTTATTTATGATGTAGACTGTTGTTTTGTTGTGATGTGGTTGTTTATGTATGATGTAGACTGTTGTTTTGTTGTGATGTGTC
>NW_026602842.1:0-10440 GCF_029448725.1 Salvelinus fontinalis
AACACTAAACCCTCAGGTCAGAGACAACACTAAACCCTCAGGTCAGAGACAACACTAAACCCTCAGGTCAGAGACAACATTACACCACAGTACATTAGCATGGAGAGTATAAGAGTTTGGGAATAAGCATTACACTTTGGGAAGAGGGAGTGGGAGAATCTCTACTGACCAGAGCGATCCCCTTCACCACCGCCGTCCCTCCCTGAGAACCCCAGATCCCTTCACCACCGCCGTCCCTCCCTGAGAACCCCAGATCCCCTTCACCACCGCCGTCCCTCCCCGAGAACCCCAGATCCCTTCACCACCGCCGTCCCTCCCTGAGAACCCCAGATTCCGTCACCACCGCCGTCCCTCCCTGAGAACCCCAGATCCCGTCACCACCGCCGTCCCTCCCTGAGAACCCCAGATCCTTTCACCACCGCCGTCCCTCCCTGAGAACCCCAGATACCGTCACCACCGCCGTCCCTCCCTGAGAACCCCAGATCCCGTCACCACCGCCGTCCCTCCCTGAGAACCCCAGATACCGTCACCACCGCCGTCCCTCCCTGAGAACCCCAGATCCCTTCACCACCGCCGTCCCTCCCTGAGAACCCCAGATCCCGTCACCACCGCCGTCCCTCCCTGAGAACCCCAGATCCTTTCACCACCGCCGTCCCTCCCTGAGAACCCCAGATCCCGTCACCACCGCCGTCCCTCCCTGAGAACCCCAGATCCCTTCACCACCGCCGTCCCTCCCTGAGAACCCCAGATCCCTTCACCACCGCCGTCCCTCCCTGAGAACCCCAGATCCCTTCACCACCGCCGTCCCTCCCTGAGAACCCCAGATACCGTCACCACCGCCGTCCCTCCCTGAGAACCCCAGATCCCGTCACCACCGCCGTCCCTCCCTGAGAACCCCAGATCCCCTTCACCACCGCCGTCCCTCCCTGAGAACCCCAGATCCCGTCACCACCGCCGTCCCTCCCTGAGAACCCCAGATCCCTTCACCACCGCCGTCCCTCCCTGAGAACCCCAGATCCCGTCACCACCGCCGTCCCTCCCTGAGAACCCCAGATCCCGTCACCACCGCCGTCCCTCCCTGAGAACCCCAGATACCGTCACCACCGCCGTCCCTCCCTGAGAACCCTTCACCACCGCCGTCCCTCCCTGAGAACCCCAGATCCCGTCACCACCGCCGTCCCTCCCTGAGAACCCCAGATCCCGTCACCACCGCCGTCCCTCCCTGAGAACCCCAGATCCCGTCACCACCGCCGTCCCTCCCTGAGAACCCCAGACACCGTCACCACCGCCGTCCCTCCCTGAGAACCCCAGATCCCGTCACCACCGCCGTCCCTCCCCGAGAACCCCAGACACCGTCACCACCGCCGTCCCTCCCTGAGAACCCTTCACCACCGCCGTCCCTCCCTGAGAACCCCAGATCCCGTCACCACCGCCGTCCCTCCCTGAGAACCCCAGACACCTTCACCACCGCCGTCCCTCCCTGAGAACCCCAGACACCGTCACCACCGCCGTCCCTCCCTGAGAACCCCAGATCCCGTCACCACCGCCGTCCCTCCCTGAGAACCCCAGATCCCGTCACCACCGCCGTCCCTCCCCGAGAACCCCAGACACCGTCACCACCGCCGTCCCTCCCTGAGAACCCCAGACACCGTCACCACCGCCGTCCCTCCCTGAGAACCCCAGATACCGTCACCCCCTCCACTTACCTCTCTACCATCCCAGGTAGCACCATACGAGTCATCTGCATAAAGACAGACAGAGGGATTGTGGGTGTTAGAGCAGAAAGCATGCTGTTGCTTTGGGCTGGGAACCAATCCTCTGCCTCATCCCGTACATGGCAGACTGTGTGCGCACGTGCACTCACTGAGGTGCGTGACAGATAATGCAACAAAAAAATGACTTCATTATCAAAATGTTCATTTGTGTATTACTGGGCTTCCATTCCCATAATGACTACTGACCTGGCAAACAGACGTGATGTTGATGTTCACCATCGTGTTGATGAACTGCAAGGGCAGAATAAAAAAACGATTTAGTTCTGGGTTCATCTCCGAGGCGTAATGTTTTCATAGAACAGCATGTGTGAGAGAAGTGGTCTTGGTTCACAATAGATGGGAAGTGAACAATCACAAGTCTGTTCAGACTCACACTATCCAGGTTGGGAACGTTGAGGAAGAATTCCGGATAGGAGTAGGACATTCCCACATTATTTACTAGGGATAAAAGCCATATAGAACACAGTCAGGACTTTCAAATACAACATCACTTAAGGGACTGGAAGAAGTGATCAACACATGCCTCTCTGCACTTGATTATCCACTTCTAACCAAAGGGGGAAGCAGCGTTTTAAATAACACCACACCATCTGAATGATTCACAAAAAACAACCGTCACTGTCGTGGACTGCCTCTCTCACTTACCCAGAACGCCAACCTCCAGCCCGGTAAGTCCAGCTTCAATCTTGGGATATATGTCCGTCGCACTGAAGTCTGCAGCGATGGATTTGGTCTCAACCCCATATTTGCTCTCTAGGAGGGAAGCCGCATGTAAGACGCTGTTACTGGAACATAAAAAAGGTGCTGAAACAACGAACAGTGAGCTTTAGGGAGTGAGATTGTAGTGGACTCATCTGTGAAGATGTGGGGGCTCAGGTGTCAATACACCATAGTGACCAGCAGAGGGCCCCATCACATAAGACAACTGGAGACTGACTCATTCTCCTCTAGTCCAGGGTTTCCCCCATGCCTAATGAACATGCCCCAAGTGGAACTACTCACCGATGGACTTGGCCACCTCATCCAGTTTCTCCTGGGTGCGGCTGATTAGCACAATGGAAAAACCCCTCCGAGCCAGCTGTGGAGACAGAAACCAACACTCAACATGGACACTGACACCATCTTTAAGGCCGGCCATTAAAGAGGGTCTAACATTCAACACTACCACACACACACTGCACCCAGATTCATAACCTAAATCAACAATAGCCATCATCAACAATGAGAAGGACAGCACTGTTATCAAGCAGGGCATTTATCATGACTGTCTACTGATGGGGAACTCCCTTGAAAAAATGACTATTTTTGAATAATTTCTGCCCTGGCTATGAAGCATAAATCCCTCAGCTCTTGCTCGCAAAAGGCAAACCATTGTGTGTGTCACCGTCACTACTCTGACCTCCTGGTTAAACCCCCCTCTCTCTCTGATGAGTCACTCACTTTGGTTTTCCCGTGAAGGGACCTGAAATGTCTGACACCCCGGGATTCGATCTTACCTCCTCCGCATAGGCTTTCCCGATGCCATCCGTGGCTCCTGTCACAACTGAGGGGGAAGACGAGCGAGAAGAGGGGGTGTATTAGTCAAGGGTAAACAAAACACACCGACACTGCTCACAAAACTGACTCAGAAATAAATAAACTGCATTAAAAGCAGAAGAGAACACTGATCCCATTCTCGTCGATAGGTCAAACATGCCTGTGTGTCAAGCAGTACCGAGTCAACTCACACCTGGATGAAATGCATTTATACAGATACTTAAACGTTGATGTATCGAAAAATGATATGCCACATGAAAATGATTACATTATCAATGCATTCTGTGTCCTTGCACTGCTACCTGTGGTTCTGTCATTTAAGTGAGCGAGAAGGGAGGAAGAGAGAATACAGGAAGACGACTATGGTGATGCAGGTACTGAGACTGAGGGGAAGGATACAGCAGGACATGGGGAGAGGACAGGCTCCGTGGCATTCCTCTGCCACCCCGGGTCAGGCAGTCTGGCACTGCAGAGACAGCAGTAGCTATATTTAGCCTTTATTGGCTGTCAGTGGGCTCTGTTTTCCACCCATCCCTCCCTCACCAGACCCAACTCTCCACCCATCCCTCCCTCCCCAGACCCAACTCTCCACCCATCCCTCCACCCATCCCCAGACCCAACTCTCCACCCATCCCCAGACCCAACTCTCCACCCATCCCCAGACCCAACTCTCCACCCATCCCCAGACCCAACTCTCCACCCATCCCCAGACCCAACTCTCCACCCATCCCCAGACCCAACTCTCCACCCATCCCTCCCTCACCAGGCCCAACTCCCCACCCATCCCTCCCTCCTTCCCCAACTCTCTCCTTCCCCAACTCTCTCCTTCCCCAACTCTCTCCTTCCCCAACTCTCTCCTTCCCCAACTCTCTCCTTCCCCAACTCTCTCCTTCCCCAACTCTCTCCTTCCCCAACTCTCTCCTTCCCCAACTCTCTCCTTCCCCAACTCTCTCCTTCCCCAACTCTCTCCTTCCCCAACTCTCCACTGCTGTTGCCTTAAAGCAGAGGAAGACGAGAAGCAGCCAGGCATTCACTGGGGAGGGACCAGAATGGAGGGAGGGAGACCAGAATGGAGGGAGGGAGACCAGAATGGAGGGAGGGAGACCAGAATGGAGGGAGGGAGACCAGAATGGAGGGAGGGAGACCAGAATGGAGGGAGGGAGACCAGAATGGAGGGAGGGAGACCAGAATGGAGGGAGGGAGACCAGAATGGAGGGAGGGTAGAGAGCTAAAATAGAATGGAGCAATTGAACAGAGAGAGGGGGAGTCCGTATGGGCAACAGGGAAAGCTTCCGCTGGTTATTTTAAGCGGTTTTAAGAATGAAACAATGTTTTGAGCACAAGGCATGTTCCTTCCATTTACTCCAAATAGTGTCCATTTGAAGAGACGCCATCATAAATATATGCTAGGTCAGGGAAGATGGTAGAAGAATCTACTCATAGGACCTAACCTAGATGGGCTTGAATGGAATCCTTCAACATCCTCATACATCTTCAAATGATCAAGAAATGAAAATTGTTGTAAAAATGTTAGTGCTTCTCAGCCAGACAGCGGTGCTTCTGCTGCTGAATATTCTGAGCTAAAAAAAGAAGTGCAGGTTTAAAATAGCACACGGCTGCAGCCTCGTCTAGCACAACGCTGCACAGCATACCAACGAGCTGCTGCTCCCAGCGGTATCTCACACCTCAGCATTCCTTGACCCGTCGCTCCTCTTATGGACAGTTGGAAACAGGTTATACATCCATTTTACTTTTTTTTTTTGCAAACCATTTCATGGCGACCCCCTGGTTCTATAGTCTTAAATGTGTTGGCTGTCTATATACATTGAACATTATCCAGACGGACCTCATCGTCTCCTGGCCTGCATTTAGTGATGCAACCGTTGCTAAGGGGTGGCAAGGTGGAGGAACTGGTGGAATGTCAACATCTCAAAAATTGCTATGTTTTCTTCCACATGTCCCAGTTATGGTGCAAAGCTCATGACCCAGCCCACATTGGCAAATATGCAGCTGATACAGTGGGCAAAATGTAATTAATATCCAAACTTTCAGCAATTATATCTAAATAATGATTTACAAATGCAAATGGCCAAAGTTCCTTCTTCCAAAGCATATTTGTTTTTAGTCAATTGTCATAAATGCTAGGATTTAAAAAAAAACTTGTTTCATTTTTGTTCCAAACTTCCTACTTGAAGCAGACAGAAGATCCCCCTTCCTGTCCTACTTGAAGCAGACAGAAGATCCCCCTTCCTGTCCTACTTGAAGCAGACAGAAGATCCCCCTTCCTGTCCTACTTGAAGCAGGCAGAAGATCCCCCTTCCTGTCCTACTTGAAGCAGACAGAAGATCCCCCTTCCTGTCCTACTTGAAGCAGGCAGAAGATCCCCCTTCCTGTCCTACTTGAAGCAGGCAGAAGATCCCCCTTCCTGTCCTACTTGAAGCAGACAGAAGATCCCCCTTCCTGTTCTACTTGAACCAGACAGAAGAACACCTGTGTGGAATGTAACAATGTGTGTCAGTACATGACCTGAGAACAACCTCCTTCAGCCAATGACAGAGTGGTCCACTTGTTGCTACCAGTGTCCAACAATCTGTTAACCACGCCAGAAATAACTCATGAGCCAACGCATTTCAATAAAGGACTTGACAATATCATTTTATGAGAAGCTAAATAACCATGTTGTAGAGAGCGAGCAGGTGTCGTGACCGAAAGAGACAAGGAGGAGGGACGGAAGCTCAGAACAGGATGAGGAAGGGGTAAGAGGAGTCAATGCACAGAAAGATAGTGAATATAGGCATTTGTGAATGGGAGGAGGGGCTAGAGATATGGACCCTGTGTTACGTGATGCTGCTCCACAACACACACTGCCAGCAGTAAAGTGTAATTGAAACAGAATACTCTGACTCCTCAGCCACATTTATGAATGGCTCTAGTCTTCTTACATAATCAGGCCATTCTCTCAATCACCTCTGCTCCAGTGAGCGAGGGGGGAAGCTGTACAATAGCTATTCACACAGTTTCTAAAGAAGCTACATACAACACATGTCAGAACTGGTTGAAATGTCACCACATTTATCATTTCCCTTTGCTGCAAACCTGTATTTAATAATCAGCAGAGCAGGATAAGACTGATATTCAGCAGGCCTTGGCAGCTAGCCTGAAATCCAGACACGTTTGGTGTTAACATACCATTCCTTGTACTCCGTGTCGCATGCCAAACACAGAAGTTTTGACATGTGCTTTAATTTACAGGGGCTTATTTTTCATTTCAAATGGGATTTCGATAAGGTAAAAACTTCCTGGAACCAGTCTACTTCCGGGTGCGATAGCCACAGCTGTGTTTTGCAGTCACATGGTCAAAGCCTGTCCTAACCTGGTGTTCAGACTTCAAAGATGGATGGACTCAAATATAATAATAATAATTCACTGGGCGCTTATACTTGTCCTATTTCACACATGTACAAATGTGTATTAACACATGTGAATTGGAAATGTTTATTTTTGTTGCATATCCCACTCTCCCCGAGACACTCTCGGGTCACAACCAGGGTCTAACATAATCAACGGTAACCCTGGAGAAATTAGGGTTAGGTGCCTTGCTCAAGAGCACATTGACAGATTTTTCACCTTGTCGGCTCAGGGATTCAAACTAGGTACCTTTCGGTTACTCGCTCTAAGCGCTAGGCTACCTGCCACCCCAAATGTAGTCAACCTGATGTGGTAACCCTGTTGATGTAACCCTGATAACATAACCCTGAATGGATGAATGGCCTTAACCGAGCAATAAGGTTGGGTAAACATTAATGTAGCCTATCACTCACTTCTGTGAGGAAAGGCAGACTCATGTCATTCCTACGCAATACTGATGTGTTGTCTACAAACCACAGAGGCCACTGTGGGTTCCAAAGGACAATAGGGCTGGCCAGCCTTTCCCCTATATGCATTAAGCAGTCAACACAAAATTTACAGTAAAACTGGAATATTTCTCAGGATATAGAAATTCAGTGTAAACTTAAACAGAAAGAATGTAATATATATATATATAAAAGATCTTTGAGAACTAGCTATCACCAAAATAAAAACTAGACAGTCAGGGAGATTGGCATTGTGTTCCAATTGATTTAGTTATGTTTGAGTCACTGACAACATAAGACATAAACAATAGCAAATTGTGTAGAATTGCAGGAAAACCCCTTTAAAACAGCACATTTGTCTTTAAGGCCAAGAGGGCCTCTAAAACTGTGGTCCCCACGCTAACTTTGCCACCCCTGCAGTAAAATCCTAGGGGAAACACTAAATGTATTCTACTAGCTACAATATCCTACTGACATCTAGGATAACTAAATGTATTCTACTAGCTACAATATCCTACTGACAGCTAGGATAACTAAATGTATTCGACTAGCTACAATATCCTACTGACAGCTGGGATAACTAAATGTATTCTACAATATCCTACTGACAGCTAGGATAACTAAATGTATTCTACAATATCCTACTGACAGCTAGGATAACTAAATGTATTCTACTAGCTACGATATCCTACTGACAGCTAGGATAACTAAATGTATTCTACTAGCTACGATATCCTACTAACAGCTAGGATAACTAAATGTATTCTACTAGCTACAATATCCTACTGACAGCTAGGATAACTAAATGTATTCTACTAGCTACAATATCCTACTGACAGCTAGGATAACTAAATGTATTCTACTAGCTACAATATCCTACTGACAGCTAGGATAACTAAATGTATTCTACAATATCCTACTGACAGCTAGGATAACTAAATGTATTCTACTAACTACAATATCCTACTGACAGCTAGGATAACTAAATGTATTCTACAATATCCTACTGACAGCTAGGATAACTAAATGTATTCTACTAGCTACAACATCCTACTGACAGCTAGGATAACTAAATGTATTCTACTAGCTACAACATCCTACTGACAGCTAGGATAACTAAATGTATTCTACTAGCTACGATATCCTACTGACAGCTAGGATAACTAAATGTATTCTACTAGCTACGATATCCTACTAACAGCTAGGATAACTAAATGTATTCTACTAGCTACAACATCCTACTGACAGCTAGGATAACTAAATGTATTCTACAATATCCTACTGACAGCTAGGATAACTAAATGTATTCTACTAACTACAATATCCTACTGACAGCTAGGATAACTAAATGTATTCTACAATATCCTACTGACAGCTAGGATAACTAAATGTATTCTACTAGCTACAACATCCTACTGACAGCTAGGATAACTAAATGTATTCTACTAGCTACAACATCCTACTGACAGCTAGGATAACTAAATGTATTCTACTAGCTACAATATCCTACTGACAGCTAGGATAACTAAATGTATTCTACTAGCTACAATATCCTACTGACAGCTAGGATAACTAAATGTATTCTACAATATCCTACTGACAGCTAGGATAACTAAATGTATTCTACAATATCCTACTGACAGCTAGGATAACTAAATGTATTCTACAACATCCTACTGACAGCTAGGATAACTAAATGTATTCTACTAGCTACAACATCCTACTGACAGCTAGGATAACTAAATGTATTCTACTAGCTACAACATCCTACTGACAGCTAGGATAACTAAATGTATTCTACAATATCCTACTGACAGCTAGGATAACTAAATGTATTCTACAATATCCTACTGACAGCTAGGATAACTAAATGTATTCTACTAGCTACGATATCCTACTGACAGCTAGGATAACTAAATGTATTCTACTAGCTACGATATCCTACTAACAGCTAGGATAACTAAATGTATTCTACTAGCTACAATATCCTACTGGCAGCTAGGATAACTAAATGTATTCTACTAGCTACAATATCCTACTGACAGCTAGGATAACTAAATGTATTCTACTAGCTACAATATCCTACTGACAGCTAGGATAACTAAATGTATTCTACAATATCCTACTGACAGCTAGGATAACTAAATGTATTCTACTAACTACAATATCCTACTGACAGCTAGGATAACTAAATGTATTCTACTAGCTACAACATCCTACTGACAGCTAGGATAACTAAATGTATTCTACTAGCTACAACATCCTACTGACAGCTAGGATAACTAAATGTATTCTACTAGCTACAATATCCTACTGACAGCTAGGATAACTAAATGTATTCTACTAGCTACAATATCCTACTGACAGCTAGGATAACTAAATGTATTCTACAACATCCTACTGACAGCTAGGATAACTAAATGTATTCTACAATATCCTACTGACAGCTAGGATAACTAAATGTATTCTACAATATCCTACTGACAGCTAGGATAACTAAATGTATTCTACAACATCCTACTGACAGCTAGGATAACTAAATGTATTCTACTAGCTACAACATCCTACTGACAGCTAGGATAACTAAATGTATTCTACTAGCTACAACATCCTACTGACAGCTAGGATAACTAAATGTATTCTACAATATCCTACTGACAGCTAGGATAACTAAATGTATTCTACTAGCTACAATATCCTACTGACAGCTAGGATAACTAAATGTATTCTACTAACTACAATATCCTACTGACAGCTAGGATAACTAAATGTATTCTACTAACTACAATATACTACTGACAGCTAGGATAACTAAATGTATTCTACAATATCCTACTGACAGCTAGGATAACTAAATGTATTCTACAACATCCTACTGACAGCTAGGATAACTAAAAGTATTCTACAACATCCTACTGACAGCTAGGATAACTAAATGTATTCTACTAGCTACAACATCCTACTGACAGCTAGGATAACTAAATGTATTCTACTAGCTACAATATCCTACTGACAGCTAGGATAACTAAATGTATTCTACTAGCTACAATATCCTACTGACAGCTAGGATAACTAAATGTATTCTACTAGCTACAATATCCTACTGACAGCTAGGATAACTAAATGTATTCTACTAGCTACAATATCCTACTGACAGCTAGGATAACTAAATGTATTCTACTAGCTACAATATCCTACTGACAGCTAGGATAACTAAATGTATTCTACTAGCTACAATATCCTACTGACAGCTAGGATAACTAAATGTATTCTAC